>NC_134356.1:642969596-643237096 GCF_048569485.1 Anomaloglossus baeobatrachus | reverse complement strand
TTGTTTTTTGGGGGGATTGGGAGGATCTTTTATATTTTTGTATTTTGTTAGTATTTTTTGCTACTCTTGTTTTTGTGTGGTGTTGGGTTTTTTTTTTACCTCTTCCTGTTTTGTGTGGTTTTGTTTTATTTTTGGTGGTGGGGGTCTTTATTTTTTTGTTTTGTGTTTTTGTTTTTTTGTTTTTGTTTTTTATTCTAAACTTCTTGTTTTGGGTTTTTTGTGTCCTGGTTTTTTTTTTTTTATTGTTTTGTTCCTCTTATGTTTTTGTTGCTGCTGCTACTACCACCAACAGCCACAACACAGGACGACACTGATGGTACTCCATGTAAAATACATGCTACAATTGGAGTATGTTTTTGTTACCCTTATGTTTGGATGGGGTTTTTTTTTCTCTTTTGTGGTGTGGTTTTTTTTTATACTCTTGCTGTCTTTGTTTTTTTGTTTCTTTTTTGTCCCATTTGTCTGTTTTGTGGTGAATTTGTTTTATTTTTTTTCTCGTGGGTGTTTTTTTTTTTTGGTTGTTTTTTTTTTTCTAAACTTTTTTTTGTCCCTTTTTTTTTTTTTTTGTTTTTTGTTTGTTTTGCTCCTTTTTCTGTTTTTGTTTTTCTGTCGCCACTGCCACCAGCAGCCACAACACAGGACGACACTGCTGGTAGTCCCATGTAAAATCCTTGCTGTAATTGCTGGCTGTGTCCTTATGTCATGGGTTATTTTCTCTAAGTGGAAATGGCTGCGAACTTGTAAAATTATAAGGCATCCCATACAATTATCCCCACCTCCTGAGGGAGCCGGAGATGTAAAGGCCCCATTACTGGGCCATGCCGCACGGGTAGGAGCATGTACAGGCTTACTTGTTACAGAAACAGGCAGGACATTGGGGGCTCAATTTAAGGCAGGATCAGATGTAGGCCAGGCCTCTGGAGATACTCCACAGCTTTGTGCGCGACGCTCCCACAAGTGGACGCCAAGGAGCGCGTTCTGCTAAGTTGTGCAGAACTGAGCAATTGGCTACTTAGTGCGGCGGAGAGGAGGAAAAGGGGGAGAAAGATAAAGTGGGTAGGGAAGGGAGACCGGCCGCACTGCCGAAATCCAAGTGCACAATCCCTGTGTTAATTTTGGGCCTCATCCAATGCCCCCCCGCATCCCCCTAGACCCCCTACTTTCCTGCCCCCCCCCTCCTGCATAGGTTTGGAACTTAGCCGCCATTTTTGTTTTTTTGCGAGGGCGAGAAGGGGCGGATGTAATGAATGGATTTTATTGTGTCATATTTCACAAACCCTTTCTGACTGCTCGGGGACCGAATGGAAAAGCTTCCAGAGGAACCCCGGCCAAAAGCAACACACAGCAATTCCCCAGGCCCCGGGTCTGCGCTGCTTTCTCGCTGGCTGCGTCCCAGAGAAGGAATGCGGCCTGACAATTTCTAACTCTTGCTCATTCGAAAATGCTTGAAAACCTCTCCCCTGCCAAGGAAAACACAGAAACGAAGCCTTCAGCAGATAATAACACATATTTACGAGCCTGCAGGTGGGAGGCGGACAATATTTCGGAAACATTTCCCTCGGATTTCATACTTTAAGCTGCAAAGAGCCTCATTAATACATAGATATGGCGATGATCGGGGGCTGGGGGGGTACGCTAAACGGTTTTGATGGTTTTGAATAGTTTCCCTCATTCATAATGTATCCTGAGTATACGGTACAAGATAAAAATTATATCTCCCCCCGAAAAAAAAGTGTATTGGCTTCTGGACTAGGTGCCTGACAACTATATGGCTGCTAATAATATCCCATGTGGGTTGTCGGACGCTCATCTTTCCTTTATGCAAGAATAATTGCTACTTCGAATTTGGTTACAACCTCCGGGATTTGTAATAGTAGCCATATTGTTTGTCTCCTAAAATTAAAAGGGGGTTCCTAAAATAATTTGATAACTAGGGTTCCATCCACTGGGACCCCTAATGATCCTGCAGAGCATTATCTTGAATGGATGTGCGGTGCGCATGCTTATCTTCTGCTCCACTTATTGTCTATGGGACTGCTGGAATATCCCGAGTCTCATGATCTGCTATTGCCACCAATGGGTATTGAATGGAGAAGAGATTGAACGTGTGAACTTCTCCTCTGTTCCAGATACTGTGCTCTGCAGAGAACAGTCTTGAATGGAAGTGCGCATGCTCAACTTCAGCTCCAGTTATTAAAATCCTGAGTCCTGTGATCTGCTGTTGCCACCATTCCCATAGGCATAGAATGGAGCATCAGTTGAACACTCCAACTCCTGCTCCAATCAAGATAAAGGGTTCTGCAGTCTCTTGAATGGAGATGCACATTCTCAACCTCTGCTCCAGTTATTGTCTATGGGAATGCTGAAGAATTCCTTGTTTTATGATCCGCTATTGTCACCATAGGCATATAATGGATCAGAGATTAAGCACGTGATCTCCTGCTCTGTTCAGGATACGGGGCTCTGTAGAGCACTGACCTTGAATGGAGGTGCGCATGCTCAACTTCTGCTCCAATTATTGTCTATGGGACTGCTGGAAAATCCTTAGTCCCGTCATCTGCTATTGCCACCATTCCCATGAGCACTGAATGGAGCAAAGGTTGAACATGCGAACTCCCTCTCTGTTCAGGACACTGGGTTCTGCAGAACATTTGTCTTGAATGGAGGTGTGCATGTCCAACCTTTGCTTCAGTTATCTATGGGGACAGCAGGGGAATCCTGAGTCCAGTGATTCACTATTGCCACAATTCCCATAGGCATTTATTGGAGAAGAGGTTGAGCACGTGACCTCTCACTCCATTCAAAATATGGGGCTCTGCAGAGCATTGTCTTGAATGGAAGTGCCAACAAAGAGCCAGCACCAATGTGCACTAAGGCATCAAATATTCCAAACTGCATTATAAAAATTTTTTTGAGATTTTTGGCAAAAAATTGCAATTTCTTGAGCTGCTTCGCCACGTCACGGCAAATCTCATTTGAAGCAGTCCTACACTAAAATATTTTTATAAAATGTGCCATGCGGCCTCACATATAAATAGCAGAACTGCTCTCAGCAGCACTCACCTGGTCTATTGCAGTCCCGTACCCATGACTGAGTCATGGCTGTGGGCGGGACAGGTCCAAGCAAATGCTGCATGAAGTATATATATATAGCCTGTGGACAAAGCCTGATGACCCAATGTGAACAGTCACCAAACGCCAAAATCTATATAGATGGAATATATCCCAAATTGGGGTGCATAGCAAGGTGGAGGTCAACCACCGACCAATTCAACAAAGAAACAACAAAGAGCCAGCACCAATGTGCACTAAGGCATCAAATATTCCAAACTGCATTATAAAAATTTTTTTGAGATTTTTGGCAAAAAATTGCAATTTCTTGAGCTGCTTCGCCACGTCACGGCAAATCTCATTTGAAGCAGTCCTACACTAAAATATTTTTATAAAATGTGCCATGCGGCCTCACATATAAATAGCAGAACTGCTCTCAGCAGCACTCACCTGGTCTATTGCAGTCCCGTACCCATGACTGAGTCATGGCTGTGGGCGGGACAGGTCCAAGCAAATGCTGCATGAAGTATATATATATAGCCTGTGGACAAAGCCTGATGACCCAATGTGAACAGTCACCAAACGCCAAAATCTATATAGATGGAATATATCCCAAATTGGGGTGCATAGCAAGGTGGAGGTCAACCACCGACCAATTCAACAAAGAAACAACAAAGAGCCAGCACCAATGTGCACTAAGGCATCAAATATTCCAAACTGCATTATAAAAATTTTTTTGAGATTTTTGGCAAAAAATTGCAATTTCTTGAGCTGCTTCGCCACGTCACGGCAAATCTCATTTGAAGCAGTCCTACACTAAAATATTTTTATAAAATGTGCCATGCGGCCTCACATATAAATAGCAGAACTGCTCTCAGCAGCACTCACCTGGTCTATTGCAGTCCCGTACCCATGACTGAGTCATGGCTGTGGGCGGGACAGGTCCAAGCAAATGCTGCATGAAGTATATATATATAGCCTGTGGACAAAGCCTGATGACCCAATGTGAACAGTCACCAAACGCCAAAATCTATATAGATGGAATATATCCCAAATTGGGGTGCATAGCAAGGTGGAGGTCAACCACCGACCAATTCAACAAAGAAACAACAAAGAGCCAGCACCAATGTGCACTAAGGCATCAAATATTCCAAACTGCATTATAAAAATTTTTTTGAGATTTTTGGCAAAAAATTGCAATTTCTTGAGCTGCTTCGCCACGTCACGGCAAATCTCATTTGAAGCAGTCCTACACTAAAATATTTTTATAAAATGTGCCATGCGGCCTCACATATAAATAGCAGAACTGCTCTCAGCAGCACTCACCTGGTCTATTGCAGTCCCGTACCCATGACTGAGTCATGGCTGTGGGCGGGACAGGTCCAAGCAAATGCTGCATGAAGTATATATATATAGCCTGTGGACAAAGCCTGATGACCCAATGTGAACAGTCACCAAACGCCAAAATCTATATAGATGGAATATATCCCAAATTGGGGTGCATAGCAAGGTGGAGGTCAACCACCGACCAATTCAACAAAGAAACAACAAAGAGCCAGCACCAATGTGCACTAAGGCATCAAATATTCCAAACTGCATTATAAAAATTTTTTTGAGATTTTTGGCAAAAAATTGCAATTTCTTGAGCTGCTTCGCCACGTCACGGCAAATCTCATTTGAAGCAGTCCTACACTAAAATATTTTTATAAAATGTGCCATGCGGCCTCACATATAAATAGCAGAACTGCTCTCAGCAGCACTCACCTGGTCTATTGCAGTCCCGTACCCATGACTGAGTCATGGCTGTGGGCGGGACAGGTCCAAGCAAATGCTGCATGAAGTATATATATATAGCCTGTGGACAAAGCCTGATGACCCAATGTGAACAGTCACCAAACGCCAAAATCTATATAGATGGAATATATCCCAAATTGGGGTGCATAGCAAGGTGGAGGTCAACCACCGACCAATTCAACAAAGAAACAACAAAGAGCCAGCACCAATGTGCACTAAGGCATCAAATATTCCAAACTGCATTATAAAAATTTTTTTGAGATTTTTGGCAAAAAAATTGCAATTTCTTGAGCTGCTTCGCCACGTCACGGCAAATCTCATTTGAAGCAGTCCTACACTAAAATATTTTTATAAAATGTGCCATGCGGCCTCACATATAAATAGCAGAACTGCTCTCAGCAGCACTCATCTAAAAAAAAAAAAAAAAATTTTTTATAATGCAGTTTGGAATATTTGATGCCTTAGTGCACATTGGTGCTGGCTCTTTGTTGTTTCTTTGTTGAATTGGTCGGTGGTTGACCTCCACCTTGCTATGCACCCCAATTTGGGATGTATTCCATCTGTATAGATTTTGGCGTTTGGTGACTGTTCACATTGGGTCATCAGGCTTTGTCCACAGGCTATATATATACTTCATGCAGCATTTGCTTGGACCTGTCCCGCCCACAGCCATGACTCAGTCATGGGTACGGGACTGCAATAGACCAGGTGAGTGCTGCTGAGAGCAGTTCTGCTATTTATATGTGAGGCCGCATGGCACATTTTATAAAAATATTTTAGTGTAGGACTGCTTCAAATGAGATTTGCCGTGACGTGGCGAAGCAGCTCAAGAAATTGCAATTTTTTGCCAAAAATCTCAAAAAAAAAAAAAAAAAAATTTTTATAATGCAGTTTGGAATATTTGATGCCTTAGTGCACATTGGTGCTGGCTCTTTGTTGTTTCTTTGTTGAATGGAAGTGCGCATACTCAATCTCTGCTCTACTTATTGTCTATTCGACTTCTGGAAAATCAGGAGTCCTGTGATCCGCTATTGCCATCATTCACATAGGTGTAGAATGGACCTGAGGTTGAGTACACAAACTTCCACTCCGTTTAGGATATGGGGCTCTGCAGAGCACAGTCTTGAAAGGAGTGTGCATGCTCAACTTCTGCTCCAGTTATTGCTTATGGGACTGCTGGAAAATCCTGAGTCCCGTGACCCACTATTGCCACCATTCTCATAAGCATAGATTGGATCAGACGTTGGGCATGCACACGCCAGCTCCATTCATGATAGGGGGATCTGCAGAACACTAAGATAGTTGGGAGTCCCAGCAGTCAGACTCCCCGTAATTTGCAAGTGGATGGATGATGGCATACAATCTTTCTTCAATTTATTTTTCTTCAAAATCCCTGCTTGCTGTCAGTGTATTAGTAAATTCTTGTTTAAATGCGAAGGCTAAAATCTTGAACCTTCACTCACAGGCGTCTTGCCTAAGTAATCCTCTGCAACCAAATTAAATCAGCATAGTTTGGAAAAATGTATACATTCTACTGTGCTTTATTAGGTGCTTGAACAGTAAATTTGCAATCTACCCCCCCCCCCCCCAACCCCAATTACCATTTTATGAATATTTTTGCCTTTTCGGGTCTATTCCTTGCTGTTACACGGTGTTTAGTTCTAAAGTAGCCAAATGGCGGTATCTCACGCTGTTCACACTGCAGAGTCTGACACACCACACTGTGCCTCCTTTGGTGCTTTTGAGTTGGCTCGGGCATCGACCAGCTGTGTTCTTGTTAGTGATCGGGCTTGCAGGAGTTAATTTCTACTACCCTACTGGTTACCTCTTGGATCACATGTTGTGGGAGACCTATCACAATCACTCCACACCTTTTTAAGAAGGAGAAGCAGGCCTTCCCATGCCAACTATAGCTATTTGCTAAAGCGTTCTGTGTGCTGTTGTATCCCAGTCCTGCTGGTGATTGTAATACTTTGTGAGTGGAGTCCTTCCGTTGTCTTATTGCTTCCTCCCTGCTCTTATTTTCCTCCTAAGCTCTTTTGTCTTGTACCTCTGTGTGTGGGATGTGAGATAGAGATTTGGTTTCCTCTGTTTGTCTATGTCTGTTGGCCTTATCACTCCTGCCCGGCCCTCCCATGGGGTTGTGAGGAGGGTGCTATAAGATCAGGGCTCGTCAAGAGCAGGGGAAGGAAGGCGGCCCAGACATCCTCACCATCAGAGGTAACTCTGGGATTAAGTCTGAGGGTCAGACTAGGAGCCCCTGTCCACTGCTCTCTACCCAAACCATTACACTCATACATACACACACATTGCCCTGGCCCTCCCCTTGGAATGGTCGGAGGGTGGTAGAAGATCAGGGCTGATCAAAAGCAGGGAAAGGAAGGTGGCCCAGACATCATCACCATTAGCCGTATTTCTGGGAGTAGGGATATCTAGGGCTCCCTAGCCTAGGAGCCTCGGTCCCCAGCTATTCCCTTACACCCCATGACACTGGCACATATGATGAGGCTGCAGTACCCAGTTTTTACACTAGACCGTTCCTGCACACTTGTAAAAATCTGAGCAGCAAAGGGCAATGTCCGTTCATGGCTCGAGGGTCTCCGCACCCGGGGGCTTGGGGCTACACTCTAAAATATAAAGGGCGGTATTTACAAGGGGATGATAGTTCGTGACGCCACTCGTGGTATGCGGTAATAGGGGATACCGCCGCTGCCGTTGTTGGGAGTACCCGGGGTGATGGAATGGGGCAACCAGGTGTTGTTCCCCTCCACGGGTAGGGGTAGGTCCCGGGGCTCTGGAAGGTTATACTGGGTTCCGAGACGGGGCAGATCACTCATGTACTCACTCAGCCAATAAGTATACGCTGACAACCGGGTAAACCAAGTCTCTAGTGCCACTGCCTCTCTCGGGGAGCTCGTCCGGGTCCCGACCCCTGCAGTGCTGCCTGGTGATCTGTGACCTGCCTTCTGGCACAAAGTTTAGATTTATTAAAGTGGCCCGGTAGTTTGGAACTTGCCGGGCCCCGCTCCCCACTGTGCCTAAGTGTGGGAGCTGTGCTCTCAGTGCTCACGCTTGGGATCTTCTGGGCTGCGTTTGTGGAAGGCCCTATCCCCCTCATTGTGCTAGTGCCCCGATTCTGGAGCGGGTGGGAACAGTTTATAAAGGCTCCGTTCTCCTCAGGTGAATTGTCGGGTTGCCTGAAGCTTCTCCCTGACCTAGGGTCCGTGTACCCCGCCGTGCCTTCCGTCCCGGACTGGTGATAGGACCAGGCTGCTGACTGTCCTTCTTGACAGGTCCCAGGCACCTAGCCTCAATCCCCTGCGACCGCGGGTCCGACTCCTCTGGGCCCAGACACCGCCTGCAACCTAGACAGCTACTCTTGGGAGCCACCGCTCCCTGCTTCCTCCACTTCACTCCTCTCCACTTCACTTCACTGACACTCTCCTGACCTTCTCTTCCTGACCCCCCCAGGTGGGCGACCCTATTCCGCTCAAGCCGCCCACTGGTGTGCCTGATAGGTGGTGTGGTGCAGGGCGTTCTTGGGATTTGATTTTGCTGTTGGAGGCAGCACTGTAAGATGGGGACCCCGAACCAGGAGGGAAGGATTTGAATACTGCACTAAGGGAAAAGAGCGTGCAGTACCCTGTGACCACGTGATCGACCAGGGGGCGTCACATACACACAAAAGCAGTAAGGAGTTATATGGTTAGGAAACCCATTAGGGCAAAGGAGTCCCTGTCTCCCTCTGGAGGACCAGAAACACCAATTCTTCATTCTTCCTCCGGAGGTGCTATAAGGAAACTGAATCCTTGCACCTGGTCGCTGCAGGTCCCTGTAGGGAGATTCCATGTTTTTAGATTGCAAAAAAGGTGACAATTATATTTAGAACAAGGTCAATGCCGAGATTTAATTTTTATTTCTTCTGATTTTTGATCCTCTAATAATACAGTGCTGAGAAATTAACCCTTGGTACGCTACACCTGGGCCAATATTTTTTTGGCAAAAGCTTAAACATGACATTGCCCAGACTCCGTTCCGGCTTTGAGTAACATGGGTGAGTTACGCTCATTGGGGGGTGTAGGGAGGGTGGAGGACTCATTTGAAAAATGAACGTTCTTGGCAAAAACCTGGGAAATGCACTAATTCATTTTCCACGTTGTGACCTTTAAGAAAAAGGCAAGAGAAAAAAAAATAGACTGTGGGAATAGTGGGAAGTAAAGCTCGCCCCTGGCTGCGGGACCACAACAAGAGGGGAAATTAAGCGTGACATTCCCTAACACATCCACAGGACGGCTACTCCTGTGCTGCCGAAAGGGCGCTCTTAAAGGCACAGTACGGATAAAACTTTTTAAGAATTTAACTTTTTTTTTTTCCCCGTTTAAGTTTTGTACCAATTTGGAAAAACATATCCACTACCATCAAATCCATGCCAACCTCCCCCCCCCCTCCTATTGTCTATTCTCTGTATTTAAAGTTTCATCCTGATAGGTCTTTAGTAAATCCGTTTTGTGCATACAGCTCCAATGCAGAATTATGCGCCTTCATGTTCCTGACTATTTGTAACCTGAACATGAAGGAGCTTTGCTGTTATGGGAAAAGGCTGCAGTACCAGACATGACCTATAAATAAGGGAGGCGCTGTTTTAGTCATCTTGTATTTTAGAATATCTCACGTCATATTGGTTCTCTTTGGGTTTTTACAAGCGATTCCATCACTACCTATTTCCGATATTCATGGTATATTTACAGAACATACCATAAATATCTGCTAGAGGTGGGTCCCATGGTGGAAGTTATAGATTTACAACAGTTTCTAGAGCCAATAATATTGCCGGGCATCCACCCAACATTTACGGCCTGGTGCCCCGGATTCCAGATTACCACCGGTGACTTCTGCACGTGGATATTAACTATTATGGGAGAACATGGAGCCTACTCTAGTAGGTTCACAGCATTTATGGACTGCAGTTTGAGACATTCAGCTGGTCACCATACAATGTCTTGCAAAAGTATTCACCCCTTTGGCATTTTTCATGTTTTGCTTCCTCACAGCCTGGAATTTCACTGTTTTTTGTTGAGGGTTTGTGCGACGCCCTGGCAAAACCAGGTAGTCACACATTAGCCCCCCGCATAACACCTTCCCTCACAGGGTTACATACAGCCGACCTGAAACCCTAGCCACCCCCCTCAGGGCAAGACAGGCACACCAGTGGGCGGGACCAGGCGGTTAGGAAACGCCCACATAGGGGTCTAGACAGCCCTGGGCGGGAAAACAAGCAGTTAAACTTCTGATTGAAGTTAGAGTTCAAGTTGAGAGGAGTGGAGGCTGGGGCAAGGTGTAGCTCCAGCGGAGGAGAAGTTCAAGTTGAACGGTGCCAGGGTCGGAGCCCCGGTACCTTGGTTAGGTGGCAGACTGTGGTCTCTGTCAGCAGGAGGCGGGAAGACGGCTCGGCAGATCCGAGGTAGACCGGGACAGGGTTGGAGCCCGCCGGTACAGACACCGGAGACCCGACCGGAAACCGTGCACAGAGGGGGTACTCGGACCCTGCAGCCAGGACCGCAACTAACGGCCTAGCTAATCAACCGATTGAGGGCAGGATTATAGGTCCTGTCTCAACCAAAGTCCCAAAAGCAGACAACCACCCACAGAGAGGGATAGGGCAACCGCCAAGGCCCATAGATCCCACGGGTCAGCATCAGTGGGCATGGCTCCTCAGGCACACAGAAAGCCGGGAGCCGACTCCCGTGTTCCATACCGGGAAGTCTAAACACACAGCCACAACCAGTGCAGAGGAAAAGATAGCGACCACCAGCCCAGGTGGGGCATCAGAGTACAACCGGCCGCGGCGGCCAGCCACCAGCACCTTGGTTTACCAAAAGACTCGTGTGATTCATTTGGTTGTGAGTAACCAAACATCCCCTGGTACGTCCGGGCGCGCAGGCCCCTGCTTTCGCCATACCCTGCACAGAGACACTGGGCCCAGGGGCAACCATCCCTACCCACGAAGGGGTTAACATCTGGCTGCCACTACATCTCCCCCGTGTATCCCGCAACAGCAGCGGTGGTGTCCCACTTCACTACACACCGTGGGTGGCGTCAGAGACCGAATACGGCCAATGCCGTACAACTACGTCCCCCTTTTCATTTGGCGTGACACCCGGGTCCGGATCCGAGCAGCCCGGCTGCTGCGGGCGTGGTGGCGGCACATTTGCATTAGATCATGAAAAGAACATGCCGACAACTGTGAATATTTGGTTTTCTTTCTTTTCTGAAACAAACAACAAATAGGACAAAATAACTGAACTTGTCAGTGTGCATAACTATTCACCCCCTAAAGTCAGTACTTTCTTTTGCTGCAATTACAGCTGCTAGTCACTCTGGATAAGTCTCTATGAGCTTTTTACGAGGTACATGTTGTCACTGGGATTTTTGCTCATTCCTCAAGGCCAAACTGTTCCATCAGTCCGTGTGCTCCACACAGCTGCCTGTCTGTTTTCTGCTGGCAGCATGGGTGTCACACGGACCACACACTGATGTGATTCCTGTGACATCAGTGTGACACGCACCAGAGAAAACACAGGTCACATAACAAAAATAAAGTGTTTATACTTACCTGTCTCAAGCGCTGCTGTCTCTGCCTCTGCTGTTACTTCCTGGTCCCGCTCATTATGCTCATGAATATTCACTTCACTCAGCACGCACCCAGAAGAAAGTGTTAAAGCAGCACTGGAGACATGTACTGTAAGTATACAAGTTCATGCTGTTCGTGTGCTAGCCGGATGACTGACTGACTGACTGACTGACTGACTGACTGACTGACTGACTGACAGACAGACAGACACACACACACCTACTCCATGGGCTGTGCAAAACGTTCATTTTTTTTTTTGCTCAGACATGTGAAGGAGGCCTAAGGGGCATTATTATAAAGCCTGGACATAAGATGAAACTGTTAATATATGAGGGACACTACAGTTCTATAAGGCATAAAGACGCACTATTATATGGACATAATGGGCCATTATGTGGGGACATATAGGGGTACTATTCTGTGTATGAAGATTATTATGTGGGGGTACAAAAAATTGTTAAAGGGCATACTATTTTTATGTGGGATACAGAAGATGGTACTTTCATTTGGGGAGATATCAGGCGCCTCTATTATTATATGGGACATAAAGGGGGCACTATTTTTAATTGGGGACATAAGATGACCCTGTTACTATATGGGAGAAATATAATTGGGGGGGGGCATAAAGGTTTACTATTATGTGGAGGACAAAAGAAAGCACTATTATTGTGTAGCGAAAGTAAGGGGGAAGTGTTAATATATCGGAGACTTCGTATATGGGGACATAAGATGACGCTTACTATATAGGGGTACTATAATTGTGCGGGGGCATAAAGGGATATTATGTACTTGACATTAGAGGACACTATTTATATGTGGGGTATATATGTGGGGGCATAAGATGACACTGTTACTATATGGGGCACTATAATTGTGTGGGGGCTTAAAGGGGTACTATTATGTGGGGGACATAAGAGAGCACTATTATTGTGTAAGGAAAGTAAAGGGGCATGATTAATGGGAGACTTCGTATGTGGGGACATAAGATGACACTGTTACTATATAGGGGCGCTATTGTGAGGGGGCATAAAGGGATATTAATCTGTGGTTGACATTAGAGGATACTATTCGTATGTGGGGCCATAAGATGACATTATTACTATATGGGGGCACTATAATTGTGCGGCGGCTTACAGGGCTACTATTATGTGGAGAACATAAGAGAGCAGTATTATTGTGTACGGAAAGTAAGGGGGCATTATTATTTGGGGAGACCTAAGGCACCACTATTATTATATGGGAGACATAAAGAGGGCACTTTGTATGTGGGAACATAAGATGAAACTGTTATTATATGTGGGCACTATTATTATGTGGGGGCATTAAGGGGTACTATTATGTGGGGGACATAATAGGGCACTACTCGTATGTGGGGCATAAGATGACACTTCGTATATGGAGGCACTATAATTATGTGGGTGGCTTGAAGGGGTACTATTACGTGGGGGACATAAAAGAGCACTATTATTGTGTGAGGAAAGTAAGGGGGCACTATTTGTTAGAGGATAAAAGGGGGTACAAATATGACATAAGATTGCACTTTTATTTTGTGGGAGAAATAAGGGGCAGTATTATTTGGTGGGAAGTAGAAGTAAGCTCCAATATGTGGGGTTAATAAAGAGGGCGCTATAGTATGTGGGGACATAAAAAGGTACGATTTGTGGGGGAAATATGGGGACACTTATTTTGGGGGGCCTGCAGGGAGCACTATTCTTTCTATGGGTTTGCTTCTGCTTGTCAGCATTAGTATATAGACCTTTTCGGCAGTGATGTGTGACGCTTTATGGCACACAGTCTGAGTTACATAAACCATTCATTTCCCACTCCTCAGGCCTCTGTCAGACAGTGTTTTCGGGGGTCACGAGGAGTTGGTCCCCGGCTTGATATATTCCATATCTGCTCCCGTGGCAGCTTGATGTACACCATGAACACTTCCCTACATGCCAGAGCTGGGATGCTGGTGCTCAGTCCTGGTAATTGAAGCCTTGCAGGTGTTCTCTCTGGTATCTGCCCCTCACATCACATCATGTGTGTGGAATGCCGGTCCCCAGCCGCCCATTTGTATCCTGATATACCCACATCTTTCCTCTGACTGTTTTTCTTTCTTAAAGAGCTCTCATTTCCCCTTATAAGACGCGCTTCATTCCTTCCCACTACAGGGACCGGGATTGCTAAATCCTCCATGTATCACTGCCATACTAAGGCTGTGGCTGCACACTGACCCCCGCCAGCACTGCCAGGCCCCAAAACAGCTTTTCCATTTCTTGAAAAATACTTTTTTTTTTTTTTTTTTTTCCTTTATTCCTTCCATATCCAATACACATTTTCCTTATTAATTTATTACAGTTTTTTAAGATCTCTGCTTGCTGTCATGTAATGCCTTGAACCTTCATTGATCACCTTCAGTATAAAAATGTGACCTGTTCATGTGTCGGAGATGTAGCTGCTAATATTAGGGGTCATAGTAAGCCGGTGGAGGCGCAAGTGGGGCGATGCTGGGAGAAGAGGGTGTCGCGGCGGCGTGAGGCAGGAACCATTGATCTCTCAATGACAGATGCGATGGACTTCCAGAAAATGGCACCGGTGGCTGCACATGCGCAGAATGAGAGAATTTCCCTTCACTGATGCATTGTACCGAAGTATACAAAATATTTTCTGATGTATATAGAACTTTCTGTATATACCATGCTGGAGCACTGGGGCTCGTTCTTCCACCTTTCTGGCTAAAGGGGGTGTTACACGCAGGGATTTCGCTAGCGTCGTTTGAGCGTGGCACACAAAATCGTTTGGATCCGTCACACGGACATACCTGCCTAGTGACGTCGCTGTGTCCGGCGAACCGCCTCCTTTCTAAGGGGGCGGTTCGTTCAGCGTCAAAGCAGCGTCACTAAGCGGCCACCCAATAGAAGCAGAGGGGCGGAGATGAGCGGGACGTAACATCCCGCCCACCTCCTTCCTTCCTCATTGCCGGCGGCCGCAGGTAAGCTGTACTTCGTCGCTCCCGAGGTGTCACACAGAGCGATGTGTGCTGCCCCTGGAACGACGAACAACCTGCAAAATCAACAATCAAATATTTTTTTAAAATCGAACGACGTGTATACGATGGACGATAAGGTGAGTATTTTCCATTGTTAACGGTCGTTCCTTGCTGTCACATGCAACGACGTCATTAACTATGCCGGATGTGCGTCACAGAATCCGTGACCCCTGCAATATATCGTTAGATACGTCGTTGCGTGTAATGGGGCCTTTAGAGCTGTAAGAGGGTGGCCAGAAGAAGATACTCAGCTTCAGCACCCAATATCTCCATCTGCTGAAGGAACAGAGTCATCAGGAACCAATCTGTCAGAAATGTGTTACCTCGAGGTAAGAGTTAGAAAGGGACACCGAGGCAGGTGACTACTGTGGCTCAGTTGCCATATATAAAAGGCTGGGCTGGTATCAGGAAGATGGAGTTGGTGCAAAGAACATCAGGGGAACGGACGTGTGCATAGTATAGCAGGCCTGTGTCGTCTGCAAGGGTATCATCTGAAAGCCCAATGAGCCCAGAGGAACCCGAAGAACAAATAGTCACCAGAAGAACCTGAAGACTCAATACAGTCAACAGAGATACCTGAATACCATCATCAGAGAAACCCAAAGACCGAACACCATCATCAGAGAAACCGAAAGGCCAAATACCATCACCAGAAGAACCCAAAGACCGAATACCATCATCAAAGGAACCCGAAGACTGAATACCATCAACAGAGGAATTAGAAGATCAAATACCGTCACCAGAATAACCTGAAGACTCAATACCATAATCAGAGATACTCAAACATAATCACCAGAGGAACCTGAAGACCGAATATAGTCTCCAGCAGAACCAGAAGACCAAATACCGTCAACACAATTATCGTCACCAGAGAAACTCAAAGGCCAAACACCATCACCAGAAAGGGATCCATCTACATGGTCACTGAAGAGTGGACATCAAGAGCCAGAGACTGAGAAATGGACATTTGTTCCAGGACTGCATACAAGTTGGCTGGCCTATTACTTCCTGTCCCGCATACGGTTCTGAGAGAGAATAGCTGTTTGTGTAGTGCATTGCCACACAACTGTACCATGTCTAATGAACTACTGACATAAGTGGGTCTATGAAAGCTTAAGTTTTCATGTTTATTGCATACTGTGACCCTAGTAGGGAGATTCTGATGTTCCCCTGCCGAAAGGACAGGGGGACTTATTGCTAAGTGAATTCGATTAAATATGCACAAACAATGAGGATTATTTCAATCAGTAGAGATTAACTGTGAAACGTGCCAACTATCTTTTGATAGTTGGCATGTTAGTCAACCTTCGTCCATCTCCCTGTATAAATACCCGTTGAAGTCACCACTGAGTCATCCTTACTGTGTGTTGCATTCCTGGCCTCTGTGTTGCAGATCAAGTGTAGCATCTGTTCTTCTAAGTCCACTTGATGGCTCCGTTCTTTTGGGGACCCCCTGCACGTGGCCTTTGGACATTGTTTATTAATTTCACCTTCAGTTGCCTGCATTCTCTTGGAGACAATAAAATCCCCAGTCCTCAGACACCTCTCGGATTACGGCTAGATGGTCCTGTGACTATGGTTTTGTGCTACTGCTTCTTGTACTGTATCTCAACAGCTGCAGATCTGCATTTGGTCCAGCGATCTACAAGGACGGCAGAGGCCCACTCTCTTGGTCAAAAGAGCTTGCAAACACTATCTCTATGAGAAGGACAAGAAGAGAAGGAAGAGGTCACAGCTCTGACCAACAAGCCAGTGGTATACTATGTTGGGCACAGGAGCAGTTGACTCGAGTGCAAAATTTCAAAACAAAGCAGCAGTGGCATCCACAGGTGCCAAAGATCCAGGATAGGGCACAGGTTCCAGATTTCTGGATGAGCGTAGATCAACGAACCCTGACACTCACTGTAGTGTCAGCCGCTGGCTTGTTGTGAATGTCAGTTGTGCTTTTGCCGCTGTGAGGCTCCCTCTTGTGGCCAGGAATGGTTTGGTCAGAGACCAGGTGTGTTGAGCAATGGGCGTTTCCATTGCTAACTCTCTGCTTATTTAGACCCTGGTCTGATAGCAGGCTATGCCGGATGTCGGTTGTTGTTTGTTCACCAGCTTGCTTCTTCCTGCTCCAGACCACATCTACCCCAGATAAGTGCCTGGCTCTTTATTTGTTGTTTGGTTCTTTTACTCTTCTCTGAGTTTGTCATTTACTGTGGTTGTTTTCAGTTTATTTGCATGCAGGGATCTTCCCTCTCTGTTGCTTAGCTGGGAAACTCCCTGCAGCTATGTTTGGAGTATTGCTCCTATTAGTCCATGTGTTTGCTTGGACCTGTCCCGCCCACAGCCATGACTCAGTCATGGGTACGGGATTGAAATAGACCAGGTGAGTGCTGCTAAGAGCAGTTCTACTATTCATATGTGAGGCCGTATGGCACATTTTATAAAAATATTTTAGTGTAGGACTGCCTCAAATGAGATTTGCCGTGACGTGGCGAGGCAGCTCAAGAAATTGCAATTTTTTTGCCAAAAATCTCAAAAATGTTTATAATAAGTACAGTTTGGAATTTTTAGTGCTGAAGTGCACATTTAGTGCTGGCTTTGTTTTTCTTTAGTCCATGTGTTTGTTGCTTTTTGAATTTGTAATTCTTCCTGCTTTCTGTTCATTGGTATGGCAAGAGCGTCTGGTATAGGACGGAGTTCAGATCCAGCGATCTGAGGGCTTTTTGTACTATCAGGTTCTTGGATTTTTGTAGGGTTTTTCTCTGGCCACCATCAGCCTCTTTCCTGTCCTGTCCTATTTAGTCAGTAGGGCCTCACCTTTGCTAATCCTATCATCTATCTGTGTATTGTGTTTTCCTATATCACCACAGTCTTTGAATGTGGGGGGCTTGCTATTCTCTATCTATTTTCTGAGGCAGAGAGTTATTCATCTTTCCTTCCTTTAGGATAGCTAGTTCTCCGGCTGGGTTCGCGGTGCACAGGATGTTAGTTCACCCATCAGCTACTTCTAGTGTTGATGGTTAGTAAGGGGATGGCGGCCAGATTAGTTGCCAATGCTCTTGTCACCTTTTACCAATGATTTATGGTGGTCTTCCATGGTTCCGGATCATAACACTGGCTGCTGTAGGCTTACAACACGTTAGCGTACTAACGCAGGTTACACAACGATGTCACGGCACTGCACCGCCTGTGCCACCAGCACTGTGTTGAGAGGACTCGGCTGCTTCGATTAAGTGAGTATAAACATTATTTTTCGGGAATGGCTGGGGAGATGACCTCTTTATTTTTTTAAGGAGTTATTATGTCTGGATTATGAGTAGTGATGAGCGAGCTTTACATGCTCGGGTGCTCGGTACTCGTAACTAGTGATGAGCGGGCACTACCATGCTCGGGGGCTCGGTACCCGTAACTAGTGATGAGCGGGCACTACCATGCTTGGGGGCTCTGTACCCCTACCTAGTACTCGTAACTAGTGATGAGCGAGCTGTACATGCTCGGGGGCTCGGTACTCGTAACTAGTGATGAGCGGGCACTACCATGCTCGGGGGTTCGGTACCCGTAACTAGTGATGAGTGAGCACTGCCATGCTCAGGGGCTCCGTACTAGTACCTAGTGATGAGCAAGCACTACCATGCTCTGATCTTGTAACTAGAGATGAGCGGGCAGTACCGTGCTCAACCATGCTCGGGTGCTCGGTTCTCAGAACAAGAAGCTAATGCTCAGATGGGTGTGACGAGTACTCGAGTATAATGGAAGTCAATGGGGGACGTGAGGAATTTTGAGGGAAACTTTCTGGAAAAAATGCTAGCGTCCCCATTGATTTCTATTATACTATGGTACTCAAGTTGCTCCCATGTAAGCACCAACTGCTCTTTATGAGCACCCGAGCAGGGTAGTGCTCGCTCAACAGTAGTTACAAGTACTGAGCATGGTAGTGCCCGCTCATCACTAGTTACGAGTACCGAGCACCCGAGCATGGTTGTGTTCACTCATCAATAGTTATGAGGTGTAAATCATGGGCACCCCACACCTCACCATTGCAGCACGTTTGCCAAAAAAGAACCAGGATGTGGCGCCCAGCAAACAGCATTTTCTTCCTCCAACCACCATCTCCATCCAGCAGAAGATCAACCCGATACTCAACCAGGCAACCCCAGCACCAGAGCCCTGGATGTGACCAGTCACCCTGAAGCTGGGAGAGTGCCAGACATGTCACGTGGTTTATAAGGCAATACTGATTGATCAAAGCTTTTCTGGGTCTGAGATCCTCAACATCCCACCCTTCATGGCAAGGCACTGGGAGAAGATGGCATCTGCCCTCTAAAAGGAAAGAAGAGGTGGGTGTTGGTCTTCATGCAAAACCGTACATATCTCTGGCAATTTCACCAAGGCCATGGAACCACTAACATCCTGCACAACTAATGTTTTGGGATGGGCAAGTGTTCAGTTCTTGCCTAACTACGTGAGCTTCCAACCTCTATGGACCTTCTTCAGTCATTGTGTCTCGGTGCCTGATTGCTCATACACTATTTTCTCTGAAAAATAGATATATTCCAAACTATAATCGATCTTCTCCTGTAGCACCGCGTTCTGTTGTGTATGGCCGTTAGTATAGCTTGGCGCTAATTTGATTGGGATCTGCAGCGGCGGAGATGTCACTCTTAGGTAGTGTCTGTTCAGCAGGAGTCCTGTCAGTGACGGGAGGAACATTCTTACTTGGTTACATAGTGAGGCGGGAGTCGGGTTATTTGGCAGAGCCATTGTCCAGCACAGATGTTTATTTTTTTTCTTCAATAATAATCATCGTTTTTATTGGGAAAATCATTTTCAGCTGCGTCCACTCATCAGCCGGCAGGAAGAGAAGGGCTTATTCTCATTCGCATATTTTACTTCTGGTTTGCATTCGTTGAGCTGCCAAAATGTGTCCCCAAAAACAAGACCTTGTTTTTTGCGTTTTTCTTCACTCTTGTTTAATGTATTCATTCCAAAGTCCATAGCCACCAAATACAACGCCAATCAAAATGGGTTATGGTTCCTGTCCAGTAGCAAACAGATCATACTCCTGCTCTAAGAAGGTCTAATGGTGTCAACCCAGGGCTCCTTCATCACTTTTCCATCACTTTTAATGTCAAGTGGCAGGGCTGGAGATCCAGGATTAAGCGGCAGTGCTGGTGATCGGGGATTTAGTGGCAGTGCTGGGGATCGGAGATTTAGCGGCAGTGCTGGTGATTGGAGATGTATTGGTGACGTTAGTGATTGGGGATTTAGCGGCAGTGCGGATGATTGGAGATGTAGTGACATTTCAGGTGATTGGGGATTTAGCGGCATTGCTGTTGATTGATTGGGGATGTAGAGACAGCTCTGGTGATTGGGGATTTAGTGGCGGTGCTGTTGATTGGGAATGTGGCGGCGGTGCTGGTGATTGGGATTGTGTGGCGCTCCTGTAGCTTCAGGAGGTGCAGTATTCATCTCGGAAACGGAGGAGGTTGTCACCGGTAAACCACCACAACACATCCAACACATACCATGAGAGCTCTGGGACTAGGCCAGGGTAGGTGCCAGGGGTGGCCTTCATACGGTATGGGACCTCTTGCCCACTAATTCAGCAACCCGGGAGGAGGGGCACCCACACAGGGGAAGTAAGGAGCTATCTCTCACAGCAGTTAGCTCAAGCGTCAGGTCAGACTCAGGAAGTTACGTCGCAAGACACAGCACAGAAAAGGGGCCCGTGGTCAGGAGCTGGAGGCTCGACCCGGGTTCTTAGGAAGAAGGGAGATCCCAGGGTTCTTGGGGAGTGCAGCAGGCACCCATGACCTGTTTCACAGCCCATGATCTGGGGTGGAGGGAAGATCATTGGAAAGGACACACAGAGGGAAAACACCGATCTTGACCTCCAAACTATCTGGGATCGGCTGGAGCCCATTACAGTGTAGTCCGGCAGTCCAAAGGCGGTGACTTTAGTTAGTAAAATACTTGAACCGCACTATCTGTGTCGTCCCATCATTGCCGGTGCTCCCATCATCGCGCCCCTGCGCCATAGGCGACTACTACCCCAACGTTATCCCTGGGGCCTAGCTCTACCGGTGGAGAGCTGCAACACCCAAGCTGCGTTACCATCTGCCCCAGAAGAGAGAATCTTCCCGCAGCGGTGGCTAATAACTGGCTACACACCACAGGTGGCATCACGAACAACTACTCCCATCATCTCTATCTTTATTGACAGCGTCGGGGTCATGAAACTGGGCCAGGCCGCTGTGACATCCCAAACCAACACCGGCCCGGTGATGAGTAACCCCCTAGACCCTGTGGGCGCGTAAGATATAGCGGCGGTGCTGGTGATTGGGGATTTAGCGGCAGTGCTAGTTATGTAAAATATCTAAATCTTCAGGTTATTACAGTCATGCAGATACTGTACCCAATAAGTGTTTGTTTTTGGTGTTTCTAGATTTTATACAGTGTGTCCACCCTTATCCTGTCCACCGCCATTAACTTGAGAACGGCGGCAGCTATAGGCATAGAAGTGGTGTCTAGGTATAGTAAAGTAGCCATGCGCTACGCAATGAAACCACCTATAGCGCCACCTGGTGGAAAACAACGGAGTTAGCATTTTTATCTCAAACGGAACGAGATAGAGAAAAAAAGTGAATTAAAAACTTATAGTGCATCATCAATTCAATACGAATTGACACATTGCATACAGAAATGCTATGATATGAAACCCATGACCCCCCCCCCCCCAAAAACATTTAATGCTGGTCACGCATATGGCGCTCATTTAACTTTGCTCAAAGTGGCCCCAGTCAGCTGCAATGCACATCTGGACATTGCACAGCATACTGTATCTTGCTGCACGTTGTGCAATATGGTAGGTGACACGTTTGCACAAGCATCTGTGATACGTTGTCGTAGGTCCTGCAATGTTGCTGGACTAGCCAGGTAGTCACATACATACCAACATACACCCCCTTCCACCCTAGACAGTTACAACAGTCAACCAAAAACCCTTGTTGCCTCCCTCCAGGGTCTGATGTCCACACCAGGTGGGGCGGCCCCACCCACCGAGGAGTTCACAGGCCTGGAGGCGGGAAAAGTGACAGATGAGTTTTGGAGGTGAAAGTGAGAGGAGTAAAACGTCTGCGTGTGCCTGGGTAGGAGCCCAGGCACTGACGGCAAGGTTGGCAGACGGTGGTGGCCGTCTGCAGGAGTTGGTGGAACTCTGCAAAGCTGTAAGGACCGGGGTCGGGCGTTGGCCCGCCGGTACCGAACCGGGGAGCGAAGTGAACCTAAGCACACAGGCAGGGCAATCGGACCCCGACCAGGCTTGGAGCCGCCGTCAATAGTCAAATCCGAGTGTGACAGGAACCCCAGGGGTTTCCCAACTACCAAGTCCCGACACAGAAGGCAACAGTCCACACCGTGAGGATATACAGCCACCACCACAGGTTAGAGATCCAAGGGCCAGCGCCTGCGGGCAAAACGGGCTCCTACGGCACCTATACGCCGGGGAGCGGACTACCGGTGGGCATCCACAGGAGTCAGAACATTTCTAACAGGTGCAGGGAAAGACAGCCACCATCAGCCGTCTGGGGACAGCCCAACAACACTGCAGCCGGCTGCAGCACCCATCCATCCGGCCGTTTTGGTTTACCAGAGACTCTGTCAGTGATTGTCTGAGTGAGTACACCAGTGCCATCCGGCACCGCGCCGCACTGCCCCTGCAACCCTGCACCCCGGCCATCCAGCCTCCCCGTCACACCACCGGGCCCCGGGATCACCAAACCCCCCTACCCACGGAGGGAACAACATCCTAGCTGCTCCCTACCATCTCTCCTGGGATCCCCGTCACCAGCAGCGGTGGTGCCATCATCACCACGTCCTGTGGGTGGCGTCACGAACTCTCTCCCCAAACAAACCATCCCTCTTCACTCACAGGTGAGGAGCGCTGCTCGAGTCCCCGGGTCCGGACCACCGCTCAGCCTACCGAGCAGCAGCAGCAGAAGCCCCGGACCCGAGCGTGGCGAGCGCGGCCCCTCCGCCCGCGACACATACACCGCTGTTTGATGTGACCTCACAGAAAGAAGTCCAATGGGGTCAGGTGAGAGTGGAGGCCACTCCATGCAGCCACCATACTCAATGACTTGTAGGAAGGTCTCCATGAGGTATCGCTTCACGTCCGCAGCCTTGTGAGTTTCACACTTTCTAATCATAGCATTTCTTTATGCAAGCTGTCGATTCGTATTGAATTGATGATGCCTTACAACTTTGTATTTCACTTTTTTTCTCTATCTCGTTCAGTTTTCGAGATAAAAATGCTAACTCCGCTGTTTTCGAACAGGTGGTGCTATAGGTGGTTTCATTGCATAGCGCATGGCTACTTTACTATACCTAGACACCACTTCTATGCCTATAGCTGCCGCCGCTCTCAAGTTAATGGCGGGGGACAGGATATGGGTGGACACACTATATACATAAGTAAACATTTATTAGCTTAAATTTGTGCACATCTTTTCTATTATATTTGTGCCACTTTAAAAGAAAAAAGTCCTATCAGGAACTTATTATGTTTGTATTGGACTTATAATATATTATCCTTCTTCCATATAATACATGATGACACCGGCTTTTGTTAGATCAACATTAACAGGCGTCAATTAATTTTGGGTTTGGCTTTTTGGATCATTGGATTGATCTAGAGCTGGTTTGCTAATGACGAAGAGCCAAGGAGAACATCTATACTATGCAAATAACAGCCAGGATGGAATCAGTCCCATGTAAAAAAGCAGCAGTAATCGCTGTGTCACATACATGCGTCCACATGAATGGGGTTTTTTTGCTGCTTCCATTTTTTTAAAAAATATTTTCCACAGATTATATCTTTTTTGTGATCCAGTCTAACAATATAAATGTGTAATAAATGGTTCTGGAGGGTTTTATTGTACAATATATTGTGGCCAAGGTATGACTAGGTGTGACTCAACCACAAAGATCAGAATTCCCATCTGGAAGGTCAATGTCAAGGCCTGGTGGGATAGTTAAGATCATTAAACACCTCAATGGTGCAAATAAGTTAGACTGCACTACACTATACAATACTATGGAGAATGTTCATACCTTACAAGGTGACAAGGACAAGCTGAATGTTTGGACATCCACGTGGCAGATGAGGTTCAGGGTGGAGAAATGTAAAGTTGCCAATCTGGGCACTAATATTATATGGGTGTTATTGGTTTTAAAGGGAGTAAAACTTGGAGAGTCACAAGTGCATCTCAATAAATTAGAATATCATCAAAAAGTTAATTTATTTCAGTAATTCAATACAAAATAGTAAACACATTATATAGAGTCATTACACACAGAGGGATCTATTTCTATATATTATATAGAGTCATTACACATAGAGGGATCTATTCCTATATATTATATAGAGTCATTACACACAGAAGGATCTATTCCTATATATTATATAGAGTCATTACACACAGAAGGATCTATTCCTATATATTATATAGAGTCACTACACACAGAGGCATCTATTCCTATATATTATATAGAGTCATTACATACAGAGGGATCTATTTCTATATATTATATAGAGTCATTACACACAGAGGGATCTATTCCTATATATTATATAGACTAATTACACATAGAGGAATCTATTTCTATATATTATATAGAGTCATTACACAGAGGCATCTATTTCTATATATTATCTAGAGTCATTACACACAGAGGCATCTATTCCTATATATTATATAGTCATTACACACAGAGGGATCTATTCCTATATATTATATAGTCATTATACACAGAGTTATCTATTTTAAATGTTTAATTCTGTTAATGTTAATGATTATGGCTTACAGCCAATGAAAACCCAAAAGTCATTATCTCAGAAAATTAGAATAATTAGCACAAAACACCTGCAAAGGCTTCCCAAGTGTTTAAAATGGTCCCTTAGGCTGGTTCAGAAGGCTATACAATCATGGAGAAGACTGCTGACTTGATAGATGTCCAGAAGGCAGTCATTGACACACTCCAGAAGGTGGGTAAGCCACAGAAGGTCATTGCTAAAGAAGCTGGCTGATCACAGAGTGATGTATTCAAGCGTAATAATGGAAAGTTGAGTGGAAGGAAAAAGTGTGGTAGAAAAAAGTGCACAAGCAACCGGGATAACCGCAGCCTTGATAGGATTGTTAGGTAAAGGCCATTCAAAAACTTAGGGGAGACTCACAAGCAGTGGACGCTGCTGGAGTCAGTGCTTCAAGAGCCTCTACACACAGACGTATCCAGGACATGGACTACAAGTGTCACATTCCTTGTGTCAAGCCACTCCTCACCAATAGACAACACCAGAAGCATCTTACCTGGGCCAAGGAGAAAAAGAAATGGACTGTTCTCAGTGTCCAAGGTATTGTTTTCAGATGAAAGTAAATTTTGCATTTCATTTGGAAATCCCAGAGTCTGGAGGAAAAGTGGAGAGGCACAATCCAAGCTGCTGAGGTCTAGTGTGAAGCCTCCACAATCAGTGATGGTTTGGGCAGCCATGTCACCTGCTGGTGTAGCTCCACTGTGTTTTATCAAGACCAAAGTCATATAATATATAGAAATAGATCCCTCTGTGTGAAATGACTATAATATATACAGTTAGGTCCAGAAATATTTGGACAGTGACACAATTTTCGCGAGCTGGGCTCTGCATGCCACCACATTGGATTTGAAATGAAACCTCTACAACAGAATTCAAGTGCAGATTGTAACGTTTAATTTGAAGGTTTGAACAAAAATATCTGATAGAAATTGTAGGAATTGTACACATTTCTTTACAAACACTCCACATTTTAGGAGGTCAAAAGTAATTGGACAAATAAACCAAACCAAAACAAAATATTTTTATTTTCAATATTTTGTTGCGAATCCTTTGGAGGCAATCACTGCCTTAAGTCTGGAACCCATGGACATCACCAAACGCTGGGTTTCCTCCTTCTTAATGCTTTGCCAGGCCTTTACAGCCGCAGCCTTCAGGTCTTGCTTGTTTGTGGGTCTTTCCGTCTTAAGTCTGGATTTGAGCAAGTGAAATTCATGCTCGATTGGGTTAAGATCTGGTGATTGACTTGGCCATTGCAGAATGTTCCACTTTTTTGCACTCATGAACTCCTGGGTAGCTTTGGCTGTATGCTTGGGGTCATTGTCCATCTGTACTATGAAGCGCCGTCCGATCAACTTTGCGGCATTTGGCTGAATCTGGGCTGAAAGTATATCCCGGTACACTTCAGAATTCATCCGGCTACTCTTGTCTGCTGTTATGTCATCAATAAACACAAGTGACCCAGTGCCATTGAAAGCCATGCATGCCCATGCCATCACGTTGCCTCCACCATGTTTTACAGAGGATGTGGTGTGCCTTGGATCATGTGCCGTTCCCTTTCTTCTCCAAACTTTTTTCTTCGCATCATTCTGGTACAGGTTGATCTTTGTCTCCTCATCTGTCCATAGAATACTTTTCCAGAACTGAGCTGGCTTCATGAGGTGTTTTTCAGCAAATTTAACTCTGGCCTGTCTATTTTTGGAATTGATGAATGATTTGCATCTAGATGTGAACCCTTTGTATTTACTTTCATGGAGTCTTCTCTTTACTGTTGACTTAGAGACAGATACACCTACTTCACTGAGAGTGTTCTGGACTTCAGTTGATGTTGTGAACGGGTTCTTCTTCACCAAAGAAAGTATGCGGCGATCATCCACCACTGTTGTCATCCGTGGACGCCCAGGCCTTTTTGAGTTCCCAAGCTCACCAGTCAATTCCTTTTTTCCCAGAATGTACCCGACTGTTGATTTTGCTACTCCAAGCATGTCTGCTATCTCTCTGATGGATTTTTTTTTTTTTTTCAGCCTCAGGATGTTCTGCTTCACCTCAATTGAGAGTTCCTTAGACCGCATGTTGTCTGGTCACAGCAACGGCTTCCAAATGCAAAACCACACACCTGTAATCAACCCCAGACCTTTTAACTACTTCATTGATTACAGGTTAACGAGGGAGACGCCTTCAGAGTTAATTGCAGCCCTTAGAGTCCCTTGTCCAATTACTTTTGGTCCCTTGAAAAAGAGGAGGCTATGCATTACAGAGCTATGATTCCTAAACCCTTTCTCCGATTTGGATGTGAAAACTCTCATATTGCAGCTGGGAGTGTGCACTTTCAGCCCATATTATATATATAATTGTATTTCTGAACATGTTTTTGTAAACAGCTAAAATAACAAAACTTGTGTCACTGTCCAAAATATTTCTGGCCCTGACTGTAGAAATAGATCCCTCTGTGTGTAATGACTATATAATATATAGAAATAGATCCCTCTGTGTGAAATGACTCTATATAATATATAGAAATAGATCCCTCTGTGTGCAATGACTCTATATAATATATAGGAATAGATCCCTCTGTGTGTAATGACTCTATATAATATATAGGAATAGATCCCTCTGCGTGTAATGACTCTATATAATATATAGGAATAGATCCCTCTGCGTGTAATGACTCTATATAATATATAGGAATAGATCCCTCTGTGTGTAATGACTTTATAATATATAGAAATAGATCCCTCTGTGTGTAATGACTCTATATAATATATAGGAATAGATCCCTCTGTGTGTAATGACTCTATATAATATATAGGAATAGATCCCTCTGTGTGTAATGACTCTATATAATATATAGGAATAGATCCCTCTGTGTGTAATGACTCTATATAATATATAGGAATAGATCCCTCTGTGTGTAATGACTCTATATAATATATAGGAATAGATCCCTCTGTGTGTAATGACTCTATATAATATATGGGTTTCCCTTTTTGTATTGAATTACTGAAATAAATTAACTTTTTGATGATATTCTCATTTATTGAGCGGCACTTGTATAGAGAGGGATCTGGGTGAACTTGTAGATCACAGACTAAATAGCAGCATGCAATATCAATCTGCGGCTTCTAAAGCCAGGAGGATCTTGTCATTTATTAAACATGGCGTGGACTCGCTGGACAGGGACATAACACTACCATTTTACATCTAGTTGTGGGGACCAGGTCATAGAAAGGATGGTCAGATGATACAAAAGCTACAAAAAGACACAAAACTGATAAGGGGCATGGAGGATCTATGTTTTGAGGAAAAACTAAAAGAAAAAAAATATTTAGTCTCAGGGTGACAAGACTAACTTATAAAAGTATATTAATGAGCCATCAAAAATATGGTCAAAAGCTGTTTCGTGGAAAATCCCCTGTAATGACAAGAGGATATTCCCACCATCTGTAGAAAGAAAGGTTCAATCTCCAAAAGATAAGAAGCTGCGGAACCATCAATGGGTTCCAAGAAGGGTTCACATACGTCTTTTATAAGAAAATAAGATAAATATTGATGTAAATGTGTAACGTTCTGGTTCTGAATGCTGATCCAGTCGATTGACATCCGAATCAGGAGGAAAACGTTTAGTCTTTAGGGCAGACTGGATCATACATTATGGATGTACCTAAACACCTTAGCTTTATCCCTTCCCATCCCATTAATCTTGATGGACATGAATCTTTTTTGAACCATAGTACATATGTAGCTAAGTAAGTTAGTTGGGGGATTCTATATAAATCATAGTGTTAGGGTGGTCATGCTAGTACAAGGGGTTTACACTTTTTAAAAAAAAAAAAAAAAAAAGTACCTTATTACATAAAACAAGGAGGAGAGGTGAGGACAGGGGAGAGGAGGGGGATGCAGCTGCAGCATCTTTCTCTCTCAGTGTGTGTGTGTGTGTGTGTGTGTGTGTGTATGAATGTAATGGTGTGAGTGGAGAGGAGGGGACAGGGGCTCCTACCCTACACTGGCCCTCAGGCTAGGGGACCATAGCTATCCCTAATCCCCAAATTACCTATGATAGTGAAGATATATGGGCCATCTTCCTTGCCCTGCTCCTGACCAGCCCTGATCTTGTACCCTCAACCCTTGGGGAGCGCTGGGGCAGGAGTGATAAAGCCAACAGAAATATACAAACAGGGGAAACCAAATTTGTATCTCAGGGCACACACACAGAGGTATAAAGGTACGGTCACACATAACGAGATCGCTAGCGAGATCGCAGCTGAGTCACGGTTTCTGTAGCGATCCCGTTAGCAATCTCGTTATGTGTGACATCTACCAGTGATCAGGCCCCTGCTGTGAGGTCGCCGGTCGTTGCAGAATGGTCCAGACCATTTTCTTCAAAGGCGATGTTCTGCTGGGCAGGACACATCACTGTGTTTGACACTGTGTGACAGGGTCCCAATGACTGCTGAGATCGTTATACAGGTCGCTACTGCGACCTGTATCGTTCCTGCATCATTGGTAAGGTCTGACTGTGTGACATCTCACCAGCGACCTCCCAGCGACTTACCAGTGATCCCTATCAGGTCACATCATTTTCGGGATCATTGGTAAGTCATTGTTTGTGACTGGGCGTTAAGACAAAAAAGCTTAGGAGGAAAATAAGAGCAGGGAGGAACCAACAAGACCACAGGAGTGCTCCACAACAACTCCACACACAAAGTAATACAATCACCAGCAGGACTGGGATACAACAGCACACGGACCGGTTTAGCAAAAAGCTATAGTCGGCATGGGAAGACAGGCTCCACCATCTTAAAAAGGAGTGACTGTGATAGGGCTCCCACAACATGTGATCTAAGAGGTAACCAGTAGGCTAGCAGAAATTAACTCTTGCAAGCCTGTGTAACTCAGAAACACCAAAGGAGACGTGAGGAGTGTCAGATAGTATTTTAGTTCTTTGCAATATAGCTAAAAAATGATAATACGCACCTTTTAAACCTGCGTTTTTTCTTAAAATTCATCTCATTGACTTGTATGGGATAAAAAAAGTATTGATACCGATCTGTTATAAAGTGTTATGTATGAAAAGTAAATGAAGATGAATTTCAATGAAAAAAAAAAAAGCGGCGATACGTTTTTGTAACACTGAACGTGCGAATGATGGCGGACGCTGAGTAGGAGGAAGATACTGAGTCATTGCGGCATCTTTCATCTACACATTGGGGTAAGTAGTGATTATTAATACTGATTTGCAAAATTAATGGTTCACCTTTTTAATATAATATACAAGTACAATAAAACATAAAAAACTATAATATACAAATACAATAAAACCAATAGCATTATCATATATATTATAGGCAAAAACAGGCCATAACTTTCAGTGAATGGTAAAGAATTGACAGTGCCGTTCAGTATCAGTACCCGCTCATTACCTGCAGATGGCGCTGCTGCAGTAGATATTTATTAGGAGCCTTAATTCAGAGACTTAAATATATCTATCTGTATACAGTGAACATAAAATGTCTACACACCCCTAATAACATGGCAGGTTTAAAAAAATCATGATTTAAGACCTTTAAAGTCGCCCATAATCCGTACAAATGCATAGAGAAACAAACTGAAGTCATTTTGTGGGTGTGAAATAATAATAACAAAACTAAAATAATGTAGTTGCATAACTGTGAACACCCTCTTACAAATGGTTAATGTGGTTGTATTTAGAATTAGCCAATCCCATTTACACTCTTGTTATTGTATATAGTTGTCATAATTTACAGTGATTCTGATTAACCCCATAGAAAGTTTCGCTATTCTACAAGAATTTTCCTGACATTTCTATTTGTTGACTTTTACATCAGCAGCCATGGACCATAAACAGCTGACAACACAGCAAAGGGATCTCATTGTGATCAGCAGCCATGGACCATAAACAGCTGACATCACAGCAAAGGGATCTCATTGTGATCAGCAGCCATGATCCGTAAACAGCTGATAATACAGCAAAGGAATCTCATTGTGATCAGCAGCCATGGTCCGTGAACAGCTGACAACACAGCAAAGGGATCTCATTGTGATCAGCAGCCATGATCCGTAAACAGCTGATAATACAGCAAAGGAATCTCATTGTGATCAGCAGCCATGGTCCATAAACAGCTGACAACACAGCAAAGGGATCTCATTGTGATCAGCAGCCATGGTCCGTGAACAGCTGACAATAAAGGAATCTCATTGTGATCAGCAGCCATGGTCCATAAACAGCTGACAACACAGCAAAGGGATCTCATTGTGATCAGCAGCCATGGTCCATAAACAGCTGACAACATAGCAAAGGGGTCTCATTGTGCTCAGCAGCCATGGTCCGTAAAAAGCTGACAACACAGCAAAGGGATCTCATTGTGATTAGTAGCCATGGTCATAAACAGCTGACAACACAGCAAAGGGATCACTTTGTGATCAGCAGCCATGGTCCGTGAACAGCTGACAATAAAGGAATCTCATTGTGATCAGCAGCCATGGTCCATAAACAGCTGACAACACAGCAAAGGGATCTCATTGTGATCAGCAGCCATGGTCCATAAACAGCTGACAACACAGCAAAGGGATCTCATTGTGATCAGCAGCCATGGTCCGTGAACAGCTGACAATAAAGGAATCTCATTGTGATCAGCAGCCATGGTCCATAAACAGCTGACAACACAGCAAAGGGATCTCATTGTGATCAGCAGCCATGGTCCATAAACAGCTGACAACATAGCAAAGGGGTCTCATTGTGCTCAGCAGCCATGGTCCGTAAAAAGCTGACAACACAGCAAAGGGATCTCATTGTGATTAGTAGCCATGGTCATAAACAGCTGACAACACAGCAAAGGGATCACTTTGTGATCAGCAGCCATGGTCCTTAAATAGCTGACAATAGAACAAATGAATCTCATTGTGATTAGCAGCCATGGACCGTAAACAGCGCACAACACAGCAGAAGGACCTCATTGTGATCAGCAGCCATGGTCCGTAAAAAGCTGACAACACAGCAAAGGGATCTCCTTGTGATCAGCAGCCATGGTCCGTAATGGTCCGTAAACAGTTGACAACACAGCAGAGGGATCTTATTGTAATCAGCAGCCATGGTCTGTAAACAGCTGACAACACAGCAAAGGGATCTCATTGTTGAAAATTATCTGTCAAGAGAAGTGTACAAAAAATTCCAAAGCATTAGATATATCATGGAGCATTGTGAAGACAATCATCAGCAAGTGGCTTAAATATGGCACAACAGTCACATTATCTAGAACTGGATCTAAATTAAAAATTGATGAAAAGTCAAAAAGAACATTTGTCCGAGAGGCTGCTAAGAGGTCTACAGCAACATTAAAGGAGCTGCAGGATTTTCTGGCAAGAAGAGATAAATTTATTTGCTTAAGTGGAAATATATTCTAGTAAAATTTTACAAAAATCCGCCAAATGCACCAAAATGCAGATTTTTGTAATTCACTTCTTCAGCAAAATGACAGACGTTGGCCACCTTTTTCTGAACAAAATGGTCATCAAAAGGTTAAAACAAATTATACTCACAGCTTACCGCCCCGGCGCCTCTGCTGCTCACTGTCACCTCTCCAGTTCAGTCCTCAATGCATTTTCCGGTCCTCCACCCATGAGCGCTGAAATCCTGAGACTCTCACACTGAGGCGGGACATCCAGCTGTCACCCATGGCGGTTCTGCGCATGCGTTTGCAAGGCCGTGGTGAGTGACATCGTGGATTTTAACGAACTTGCGCAGAACCCTCTCGAACCTCATCAGACCTGGATGTCCTGGCTTAATGTGAGAGACACAGAGATTTCAGAGTTGATGATGGGAGTTCAGAAAATTCATCGAGCACCAAACAGGTGATGGTGAGAAGCCACTGTTCCAGAGAAGTCAGCTGTGAGTTTAAGAATTTTTTCTTTTCTTTTTACATATTACTTTTATTATGCTCTGGGGTCAGGAGAGACTCCAGAGCATAATAAAAGACATTACATTTCCTGGGAAAATCTGTCCGAACAGACAAATTGTGATTTGGTCTGATTTGCTCATTTCTACTGGTAAATACTGGTTATGTACTGCATGTGATAACAATCTCCCAGATTCTTCATATGTCTGTCCTGTAGGGTAGGTTGGCAAGATGGAAGCCGTTTCCTACAAATAAAAACATACAAGCCCATCTATGTTTTGCAAAAAACTATATATAGTCTACTGAAAACGTGGGCAAACATGCTATGGTCTGATGAGACCAAAGATAAACTTTTTTGGCCATAATTCCAATGGTATGTTTGGTACAAAATCAACAATGTGAATCACCAAAAGAACACCATACCCACAGTGAGGCATGGTGGAGGCAGCATTATGCGTTGGGGCTGTTTTATGGCAGCTGGAATTTAGCCACGATGAAAAGAATAATGAACAGTTCTAAATATCAGTCAAATGTGCAACTAAACCTTCATGCCTCTGTTAAAAAGCTGAAGACGAAGAGGAATTTCTTTGTTCAGCACAAAGACCATAAGTGCCCTCCAAATCAACAACAGATTGGCTTCTCCAAAGGAATATCACAGCTTTAGACCGACCCAGACAGAGCCAAGACCTGAATACAATTACAAATCTGTAGGTGACCTGAAGAGGGCACTGTACATAAGAGATGTTCTCACATCTGACAGATTTGGAGCAACTGCAAGGAAGACTGTGCAGACATCGACAAACCTAGATAAGCCTTGTGATAGACTTCCACCCAAAAAGACAGTGCTGCCATAAATTCAAAGAGCACTTCAAAAGTATTCATTTGGGTATGCACAAATTTATTCAACCACATTATTTTAATTCTTATTGAAGTTTTTTAGGGTTTATTTTTCTTTTTCCAGGGGGGTTCAGACTTTTTATATTCACTTTATATACAGTACAGACCAAAAGTTTGGACACACCTTCTCATCTCTAGAACAACTGTTAAAAGGAGACTTTGTGCGGCAGGCCTTCATGGTAAAATAGCTGCTAGGAAACCACTGCTAAGGACAAGCAACAAGCAGAGGAGACTTGTTTGGGCTAAAGAACACAAGGGATGGACATTAGACCAGTGGAAATCTGTGCTTTGTTCTGATGAGTCCAAATTTGAGATCTTTGGATCCAACCACCGTGTCTTTGTAGAAAAGGTGAACGGATGGACTCTACATGCCTGGTTCCCACCGTGAAGCATGGAGGAGGAGGTGTGATGGTGTGGGGGTGCTTTGCTGGTGACACTGTTGGGGATTTATTCAAAATTGAAGGCATACAGAACCAGCATGGCTACCACAGCATCTTGCAGCGGTGTGCTATTCCATCCGGTTTGCATTTAGTTGGACCATCATTTATTTTTCAACAGGACAATGACCCCAAACACACCTCCAGGCTGTGTAAGGGCTATTTGACTAAGAAGGAGAGTGATGGGGTGCTACGCCAGATGACCTGGCCTCCACAGTCACCAGACCTGAACCCAATCGAGATGGTTTGGGGTGAGCTGGACCGTAGAGTGAAGGCAAAAGGCTCAACAAGTGCTAAGCATCTCTGGGAACTCCTTCAAGACTGTTGGAAAACCATTTCCGGTGACTACCTCTTGAAGCTCATCAAGAGAATGCCAAGAGTGTGCAAAGCAGTAATCAAAGCAAAAGGTGGCTACTTTGAAGAACCTAGAATATAAGACATATTTTCAGTGGTTTCACACTTTTTTAAGAATTTCATTCTACATGTTTTAATTCATAGTTTTGATGCCTTCAATGTGAATCTACAATTTTCAGAGTCCTGAAAATAAAGAAAACTCTTTGGCTATGTGTCCACAAGAGAATGTAGCTGCGGATTTTTCTGCATCAAAATCCACAGCTTTCCCGCAAAATCCGCACCTTTTCAAAGGTGCGGATTTGCCGCGGATTTACCGCGGAATTGCCGCGGATTTGATGCGGATTTTGTTGCGGAATTTATTTTTTTTTTCCCAAATTTAAAGCCAAAATCCGGATGAAAATCCGCAACAATAATTGACATGTTGCAGATTTTTCCGGATCAAAATCCGCACGAAATCCGCTGCGGAAAAATCCGCAGCGTGGGCACAGCATTTCCAAAATGCCATAGAAATGGCTGGGAAGTGCCTGAGCTGCAGATTTTCGGGAAATCCGCAGCTTTTCCACGAGAAATCCGCGGCAAAATCCGCGCATTTTCCGCAGCGTGGACACATAGCCTTAGAATGAGAAGGTGTGTCCAAACTTTTGGTCTGTACTGTAGGTCAGCATAAATGAGTATACTCCTTTGAAAAGTAAGATACTTATCAAGAACAAATAAAAAAATGTTGACAAAACCAAGCTTCATAGAACATTTAACCCATAACACGAAGGCAAGTTTAGTAATAGAACTCATTACAAACTCTTCAGTCTTACTCAAATTCGTTGACTCAAAAATGATTACACCCCACATCAAAAACTATTACATCTAGTATTTTCTATGACCTCCATGACTTTTAAAGACAGCACCAAGTCTTCTAGGCCTGGAATGAACAAGTTGGTGACATATTACAACATCTATCTTTTTCCATTCTTCTAGAATGACCTCTTTTAGAATCTGGATGCTGGATGGAGAGTGATGACAACTCATCTCTTCAGAATTTCTCATATTTCTAATGTAAAGGGCATGTCCATCCACTTCTAAATACCATTTTAAAGTATATAGAATTAAAAGGATATTCTCAAGTTTGACAGTTATCCCCTATCCATGGAATAAAGCATAACTTCCTGATAACTGACCACCATGGTCCCTACCATGCCCGAGAACCAAGGCTCTGAAGAACATCGGCTGAATGGAATGGTCAATGATTTTTCTCTGGTTTTCTAGTCATGGTCGATCATTGTCGCTGGTTTTCCTTTCATGGTCAGTCATGGTTACTGGATCTCCATTCATGGTTGCTCATGGTCACTGGTTCTCCAGTCATGGTTTATCATGGTCACTGGTTCTGCTGGATGTAGAGTGATGGCAACTTGTCTCTTCAGAATTCCTCATATGGCTAATTTAAAGGGCATGTCCATCTACTTCTGGACATCATTTTAAAGTATATAGAATTAAAGGGATAATCTCAGGTTTGAAAGTTATTTCCTATCCCTGCAATAAAGGCTAACTTTCTTATCACTGATAACTTTTATGACCACCATGATCCCTATCATTCCAGAGTACCAAGGTTCTGAGAGAGCATTGGCTGAATGGAATGGTCAATTATTGTCATTGGTTTTCTATTCATGGTCTATTATGGTTACTTGTTCTCCATTCATGGCCAATCATAGTAACTTGTTCTCCATTGATGGTCGATCATTGTCACTGGTTCTCCATTCATGATAAACCATAGTCACTGGTTGAAGAAAAAGAAGTCCAGTACAGTCCTAGAGTGTGTCTTTAAAATATTCCACGTTTTATTTCAAATATCCATAAAAATTCATATACAAAGCGGTCAGCAGGGAAATTGAGTGCTTACCGAAATGCCATAGAACTATGCGTTTCGACACATAGTCTTACTCATGTGCCAGTCACTGGTTCTCCATTCATGGTCAATCATGGTCACTGGTTCTCCATTCATGGTCAATCACGGTCACTGGTTCGCCATTCATGGTCAACCATAGTCACTGGTTCTCCATTCATGGTCAATCATGGTCACTGGTTCGCCATTTATGGTCAATTATGGTCAATGGTTCTCCATTCATGGTCAATCATGGTCACTGGTTCTCCATTCATGGTCAATCATAATCACTGGTTCTCCATTCATGGTCCATCATGGTCAATGGTTTGCCATTCATGGTCAATTATGGTCAATGGTTCTCCATTCATGGTCGATCATAGTCACTGATTCTCCATTCATGGTCAATCATAGTCACTAGTTCTCCATTCATGGTTGATCATGGTCCCTAGTTCTCCATTCATGGTCGATTATGGTCACTGAATCTCCATTCATGGTCAACCATGGTCACTGGTTCTCCATTTATGGTCAACCATGGTCACTGGTTCTCCATTTATGGTCAACCATGGTCATTGGTTCTCCATTCATGGTCGATCATGGTCAATGGTTTGCCATTCATGGACAGTCATGGTCACTGGTTCTCCATTCATGGTCATTAATGCTCTTGGCAATCTCTAGCACTCCCGTTAAGAATAAATGGAGCGGCAGTGCAGCTACTTCTGCTTCATTCAGCGGATGTTCTTCAAAGGCCTGGTTTTCACGATCGCTGGTGATTGAATGTTGGACCCTTATCAATTGCAAAGTTATCTTCTATCCAATGTACAGTGGATAACTTTCAAACTTGAGAACACCCCTTTATATAATTTTGACAACACATTATTGAATTACAGCCTTTATTATACTTCAGAGCAGCATTCCTAATTCTGCAAACTTCAGACCTAAAGTTTCCCAAGTTGCTCACTCAATGTCTTGACAGTTTGTCCTGGTGATTTTCCGTTTTTTTGGTAATCTTTAGTGATCTGCAAGACCTTCAGGCAGTACCTGGCTACATGGCATGGTGAAGCGAGGATCTGCTGGCTCGCTGCTCCACCAATAATATATTCTGAAGATATAGATATACTGGAAGTTGGGACATACAAAATACTAGAGTAAAAGAGCATAGATTACCTTGTCCATATGAGTTTACAAACAGTGGATTCCAAAGAGTGAAAATCTTTCCTCTTTGTCCATACGTTTTATTTTCCTGGTGGCAAAATCCTGGAAAAGTTTTCCCACGTTCCTTTAATGGGATTCAAATCAGATGAGACTCGGACCATAAACTCAACCACAAAAAAAAACTCCTATAACAATCCGAATTGTCATATTGTGATGTGTAATACCAGATAAGACCAGAAAGTGGCGCTGTACCCCTGGAAATTAGGACTGCGGAGAAGCGTTCACCACATGCCGGATAGCGGTCAGTGTATTTCACTTTCTCTAATGACTCCATGTATTGGACGGAGACATTTTTGGAGCCATTATGATTTCAGAAAAAACTTACTAAAACATTTTTCCCCTAAAAATGACAAACGTGAAAAAAAAAATAAATCAGAAAAATTGTAGTCAGTTCGCATTACTTACACCTTTAACTTTAAAATATCATTCTGCTCATTGGAGGGATTCTGTTGTGATTTTTCCACGGATGAAGCCTTAAATAAAGTAAAACAAAAGTGTTGCATGTTCTGTTTTGTCCATCCGTGTGTCCTCAGCGTGTCCATGTGGCATCCGTGTGACCGATACCGGAAACAAAACCCACAGTACTTAAATTAATGGGGGGTTTTATGTGTAAAAGATGGGCAAAGCCAGAAAAATGATAGATAGACTTATTATTATTAATAATTTAAATAATTTAAATGTAATAATTTTAAAATTATTTAAAAAATGGTGTGGGATTCCCCCCCCCCCCATTTTTCATAACCAGCCAAGGTACAGCAGTCAACTGGGGGCTGGTATTATTAGAATAGGAAGGTACATGTTTATTTGGCCCTTCCCAGCCTAAAAATAGCAGCCCGCAGCCGCCCAAAAAGTGGTGCATTCATTAAACCCAGCTCTTCCCGATTGCCCTGATGCAGTGGTTTATGGGGGTTGATGCCAGAAATAAACCCTGGTGTTATTAATGGGTGGGCATCAATTAGACACCCCATTACTGACTCAACAGAAGGAGAAAAAAAACACCGTAAATCTACATGGAAGTCTCATGACATTCCCCGACTCAGTGGCCCAGCCTATGAATAAGGTTCAGAGAATGAACCTCATAGGCTGTAATAGCAGGCATTGCTGGTTCTCACAAGCTGCGCTCCATGAGAACTGCTGGTGGCTGTGAACTGCGGTGACCTCATGAGGTAACCACAGTTAACAACAGCTGTGTTACATAGTAAATTGAGAAGTGTTGTCAGCAGATATGCATAGTGACTTCATGAGATTACCCCAGTTCACTGCTGCCCGGCTCTCCCGCAACTTTGTGTAATCTGCGAGAGTGAACTGTGGTGACCTCATGAGGTCACCACAGTTAATAGCCGTGTTACATTGTAATTTGAGAAGTGTTGTCAGCAGATATGAATAGTGACTTCATGAGGTTACCCCAGTTCACTGCCGCCTGGCTCTCCCATGACTTTGTGTAATCTGCGGGAGTGAACTGCAGCGCATTGTGACATCATCACTTGTCACCGCCGCTGGACCTTCTCGCGCTACTGTGTGATTCGGCTGTGAACTGCGGTGACCTCATGATGTCACCGCTCGTCACTGCAGCTGGAGTTTCTCATGCTTCTGCGTGACCCGGCGGCTGTGAACTGCGGTGACCTCATGATGTCACCGCTCGTCACTGCAGCTGGAGTTTCTCATGCTTCTGCGTGACCCGGCGGCTGTGAACTGCGGTGACCTCATGAGGATGTCACCACTCTTCAAAACAACAGCGATTCTCAAATAGAGAAGTGTGCAGCCTGCAGTGGATGCTGTTCCAGCCTATGGGCTTATTCTCTGAACGTAATTCATAGGCTGGGACCTTCATGGAGATTGCAGCGAAACTTCAAGGCTTTTTTGGATTTTTTAAATAAATTGGTGAATGAAGGCTGGAGTAGAGGTTTTTTTTTTTTTTTAAATAAAATATTTTTTTCTGTGTTTTTTTTACTACTGGGTTAGTAATGGGGGTGTCTGATAGATGACTTTAAGCGTAACTGTACTTTTACATAAAACCTGTAGTAAAGTATGGTCTTGCTGCCTTCGTCCCCTAAAAAATACATTTGGTGTATATATCAGTGTTATTGTCTCAATGTTCTCGCTCTGTTCCTCGCCATCCATACCACTTTAAAGGTGGAGATTCCTCCTCAGCATTCTGCCAGCATGATATGTGCTGGAACTTTGTTCCCCTCACTTTTCACCATGTATTGTGTTTTTTTAATTGTTTGCTTGCCAAGAACTGAAAGCCACCTTAGCAGTGGATTAACATTTGGAGATGGCCAAAAAAATCTTTCCCGCATACGACCATCATGATTAGGAATCCCGGTACAGTTTGGCATTAGAACTCAGTATTCTGGGTACTCCTTCAGTGCACGGGGTTTACATGTTGGTGGAGATCATGGGTTCAGTTTAAAGTTAGGGTCCATTCCAGTCTGTAGTTTGGCTTCGCTCATAGAGTCTACTGCGATATTCTTTGGCCTGACCCTCTTTGCACATACAATACATTACCAGAGGCTCGGACGATTTTTCCGCAAGCAAAGAGGTGACAAATCACCTGCAAATGTAGTCACTGGTGACAATTATCTCCTTGTTAATTTGTAAATGAACAACGGTTAAATGTGCGGACCACACTGACGGCGATTTCCAACAGAGACGCGGCTGGAAATGTGCTTTGTTTGTCTTTTGTCTTTTATTGTTCTATTAAATATATATACTAAAAAAACTTATCTGCTCTGCTTTCATATATGTGTGCATGAGTGTGCGTGTGTGTATATATATATATATATATATATATATATATATATAGTATCATCACAAACTTTTTTGATGTACAGTACATAAGAAGATTTCATATATATTTAGATATAAATACAGTTAGGTCCAGAAATATTTGGACAGTGACACAAGTTTTGTTATTTTAGCTGTTTACAAAAACATGTTCAGAAATACAATTATATATATAATATGGGCTGAAAGTGCACACTCCCAGCTGCAATATGAGAGATTTCACATCCAAATCGGAGAAAGGGTTTAGGAATCATAGCTCTGTAATGCATAGCCTCCTCTTTTTCAAGAGACCAAAAGTAATTGGACAAGGGACTCTAAGGGCTGCAATTAACTCTGAAGGCGTCTCCCTCGTTAACCTGTAATCAATGAAGTAGTTAAAAGGTCTGGGGTTGATTACAGGTGTGTGGTTTTGCATTTGGAAGCTGTTGCTGTGACCAGACAACATGCGGTCTAAGGAACTCTCAATTGAGGTGAAGCAGAACATCCTGAGGCTGAAAAAAAAGAAAAAATCCATGGGAGAGATAGCAGACATGCTTGGAGTAGCAAAATCAACTGTCGGGTACATTCTGAGAAAAAAGGAATTGACTGGTGAGCTTGGGAACTCAAAAAGGCCTGGGCGTCCACGGATGACAACAGTGGTGGATGATCGCCGCATACTTTCTTTGGTGAAGAAGAACCCGTTCACAACATCAACTGAAGTCCAGAACACTCTCAGTGAAGTAGGTGTATCTGTCTCTAAGTCAACAGTAAAGAGAAGACTCCATGAAAGTAAATACAAAGGGTTCACATCTAGATGCAAACCATTCATCAATTCCAAAAATAGACAGGCCAGAGTTAAATTTGCTGAAAAACACCTCATGAAGCCAGCTCAGTTCTGGAAAAGTATTCTATGGACAGATGAGACAAAGATCAACCTGTATCAGAATGATGGGAAGAAAAAAGTTTGGAGAAGAAAGGGAACGGCACATGATCCAAGGCACACCACATCCTCTGTAAAACATGGTGGAGGCAACGTGATGGCATGGGCATGCATGGCTTTCAATGGCACTGGGTCACTTGTGTTTATTGATGACATAACAGCAGACAAGAGTAGCCGGATGAATTCTGAAGTGTACCGGGATATACTTTCAGCCCAGATTCAGCCAAATGCCGCAAAGTTGATCGGACGGTGCTTCATAGTATAGATGGACAATGACCCCAAGCATACAGCCAAAGCTACCCAGGAGTTCATGAGTGCAAAAAAGTGGAACATTCTGCAATGGCCAAGTCAATCACCAGATCTTAACCCAATTGAGCATGCATTTCACTTGCTCAAATCCAGACTTAAGACGGAAAGACCCACAAACAAGCAAGACCTGAAGGCTGCGGCTGTAAAGGCCTGGCAAAGCATTAAGAAGGAGGAAACCCAGCGTTTGGTGATGTCCATGGGTTCCAGACTTAAGGCAGTGATTGCCTCCAAAGGATTCGCAACAAAATATTGAAAATAAAAATATTTTGTTTGGGTTTGGTTTATTTGTCCAATTACTTTTGACCTCCTAAAATGTGGATTTTTTGGAAAGAAATGTGTACAATTCCTACAATTTCTATCAGATATTTTTGTTCAAACCTTCAAATTAAATGTTACAATCTGCACTTGAATTCTGTTGTATAGATTTCATTTCAAATCCAATGTGGTGGCATGCAGAGCCCAACTCGCGGAAATTGTGTTACTGTCCAAATATTTCTGGACCTAACTGTATATATATATATACTAGCTGCACTACCCGGCTTTGCCCGGGTTAATAACTGCTGTTAACAAAATAGAATGTATTAACAAAAATTTATTCTGCACACAAAAACCACAAAACAAATAGAAATGTAATAATTAAAAGGCAAAACGAAGCTAATAGAAGCATTTCACAACATATATTATAACACCACAGATATTCTACACAGATTTAACATCCTATGACCCCTCGAAACATAGCCTATGACGCTCTCGGGGTCCAGAAGTGTGAGTGTGCTAAATTTTATGGCTGTAGCTGCGACGGTGCGGATGCCAATCCCGGACATACACACACACACACATTCAGCTTTATATATTATATAAATATATATATAATAAATATTATATAATAAATATATATCTATATATATTTATGTATATATAAATTTATATATATATATATATATATATTTATATATATATATTTATGTATATATATATTTATGTATTTACATATATATATATAAAATATTATATATAATATTATATAATAAATATAATATATCTATCTATATATATATATATATATATATATATATATATTTTATATATATATTTATGTATATATATTTATATATATATATATATATATATATATATATACACTGTATATATATTTATATATGAAATCTTATGTACTGTACATCAAAAAAGTTTGTGACAATACTGTGACATTTTAAGACCATATGTCTTTTTGTGCTAACTTGAAAAAACTATTAAAACAACAAATAAAGAGCATTTTTTGATTTTGCGCCAAATTTAGGTACCGGATGTGCCATTTTGCAGAATTTGGTGCAAAACATCAACGAATATAAAAAAGCCAAAAAATAATTAAATTACTTACCCCCCTCCCCCCAAAATGTAAATGATGAATCAGAGTCTCAATAACACTGGTAAGACACTCCAACATGTATAGTCCCGATTCATCATTAGTGGTTTATTTTTGCGTTTTTTTGTGTTATTCGTTGCTATTGTTGAGCCAAATTCTTAAAGTAGAGTACGCGGTTCAGGAATTTGTGCAAGGTACATAAAAAAATAGGCTTTTTTTTTGTCTTACATTTTTTTGCGACTTTTTAAAGATTCTTCTATGGCATAAAAAGCGTGCTGAGGTTTGTGGCATAGATTAAATCACTTTGGAGAAAGATTGCATTTTCAAGAAATTTTGCAACTTTTTGAAAGTCGCAAATGATGAATCAGGCGAAAAGAAATGGAAAACTTACACGCATACCGTAGTGTGAACTAAAGAAGAAAAAAAATACAAACTCCTAAAAAAATAAACTAAAAAAAGGCGTAAATGAAATGATTAATATGGCGCAAACAATAAAAGTAACAAAACACAAAAAACTACAAAAAAGGGGCACACATAATAATTAATCGGACCCTAAATATAGGAACACATTTTATATCCAGTGTAGATATGTACTATATACAATGCTTGCAGGACAGAATACTGCCATATTACGGGGAGACCGATACTTTGCACCCCCAACACTCAGCTGACTGGAGCTCCTGAAGTAGCACAGTATGGGGGTGAAACAGAAAAGCTCCATTCACTGTGTAGTGGACATTCTCTGGTACTGCAGCTTAGCTCCTATTAATGTAAAAGGATCCTGCGTTGCAATACCCAAGAATGGCCACTATACCTTGAACAGAGCTGTGATATTCCAGCCTCATTGGCTGTGGGACTTGTTAACAACCAGTCAATGGGGGTACCGATGCCCCATCGATCTAATAGTGATTCCCTATCCTAAGGATGGTCTTATGCCTATATATTGCCCCAGCCCCAGTTTTGAGCCACTATTGTCAGAGGTGAAAATTGGGATTATAGAGACTTATTTCTCCTTCTAGACATACGAATGTTAAAGCCACCTTATTATTTGAGTACTATTAGAAGAAGGTACTGCGCAGTTCTGCAGAGAGGTATATCTGTAATTTAGGATTCTAGGAAACAAGTTTGGTGGAAGGAGGAATGGTATTCTTACTGATCAACACCCAGTTATCTCAGGAAAAATATATAAAAATTTTGTATAAATGGGGTGTTATCTACTAAATATCAATCAAGATGACAATAAATCAATAATTTTAACCATATAAGTAATCCTAAGAGGCAAACTTATAGAAAGATAGTGGCTTAAGGCAGGAATCAGTGACATCACTTCCTTCAGGGCAGTAAACCGATGAGATGAGATATAATAGGACTTAACAGGAGATTTCACTCGATCTTTTTATTTAAACTGAGTATTTCCTTCAATTGCTGCTGCTCTACTGATTCCGGAACAGTTTTTCTTTTTCTTCTATGTCCCTCCGTTCCAAAGTTATGCCTCCCAATAATAAAGATGCAAGTTTTCCCTTCAACTAAATGGGCGTGTACCACACAACTTCTCTGTGGGCGTGGCAATGTTTTGATTGGCCAGTGCCTTAGAGGAGAAAAAGCAAATGCCCACAGTGTGTTTTTTCAGTAGGGAAAATTGGATTCTATAGTTCTAATAATTTTGGAACAGAGGGGCGCAGAAGAAAAAGAAAAACTGTTCCGAAATCAGTGAAGGAGCACCAATTAAAAGAGGTACTCAATTTGAATATAAAAAATCAAGCGAAATGTCCTCTTTAAAGTAATACTTCCTATCAAGGGTGTAGCTACAAGCTACTGGGTGATGTTCAGAAACATTTAGTTAGATGGTCAAATTCTGTAGATTCCCTACTGGGACTTCAAGAGTTATTTTATTTTCCTTTTAGACATTTATGAAAAGTACACAAGATATGGAATAAATGACTGATTCATTTGAATTTCATGCTGACCTGTCTCCTACCGGATACCATGGTCTCTGTAATATAGAGAGGTAACAGCGCATGCGCAGCTCTCTCCTTTTACTATTATGATGGTAGAACCCACACCTATCAGACACTTATGGTACGTCCTGGGCGTTTGACATTAATGTGTGATTGACGAGGGCTCTGGAATTTGTTCTTGCAGTTATCTCCAGAGGGGGGACCCTGATCCCCTGCCCCACATTGTGCCATGGCCGCTGTGAATGGAGAAGTGGCAGCGCATGCGCAGCTCTTTCTTTTTACCTCTCTGGGAAGGAAATTCTATTCAGAGACCTTTATGAGATATTCATAAAAGATATTATAACTTTTAATATAATATATATAATAATAATAATATATAATATATATACCTTTGAGATATTCATAAAAGATAATATAACTTTTAATATAATATATATAATAATAATATATATACCTTTGAGATATTCATAAAAGATAATATAACTTTTAATATAATATATAATATGTAATATATATAATATATAATATATTATATAATAATATTATATAATAATTAACATTAAGTGAATTAAAAATTGTTAAATTAATTTTTCTTTTCATTTTTTTAATTTTTTTAATAAAATAAATTATAAAAAATAATGGCACAAATACTTTTATTTTTAAAGCTGGTCTCACTATATATAATATATACAGTGTGTATATATATATATATATATATATATATATATATATATATATATATATACACGGTATATATTACACTGTTAATTGATATTGCTTCCTTGTGGCCCATCTTCCATAGTCTAACCTGCCCGGTTCTGGCTCTACACTTTTGGTGACTTAGGCCATCTTTTCTCCAACATGTCCATATCTCTCAGCAAACCTGATGGTGCTCCCCTAAAAATTATCTGTAATGTGTCGTCAGCTTCCTCCTGAAAATCCGAAGGAAGACAAACATATAATCCGCTACATTTCTTAGATCAATGGCAGTCTGAGCTCACGAAGCGCCTCCATTACCATTTTCTGACATGTCCTGATTACATATCTGATGATGCTTTGAGTGTCAGACGCTTTATATGAAGGAGCGACATGATCAGAAACAAAAGAAATTTGAGACCTTTCATGGGGTACTGGCATTTATTAAGGAGGTCAGTCATGTATGGAGTCTTATTGGCAATGATCCTAGGAAAAAATATGCAAACACCTGCTCTCAGAGGAAATCAAGATATCACCCATTGAGGCAGCAACCTTGTAGTCAAGCCGCATGTGTAGCGCCCACGGGGCAAGGGGTTAAACTTGTTACTCGTTGCCGGGCCGGTGATGTCAGGTCTGGGGAGGTCTCGGGTGGCCCTACCCGGCTTCGTGGCCCGAAGTATACAATAAAGAAGGGGGGGATGATAATGGAGGTTTGTCTCGTGACGCCACCTGCAGTATGCAGCCAGGGATTAGCCACCGCTGCTGCCGCTGTCCTCCGAGGCTGATGGTTGTAGCAGCTAAGATGTTTCTGCTCCCCACAGGTGGAGCAGGTCCCGTGGAGGATGATGAGGGGAGTAGTAATGGCTTGTGCCGAAGCGCAGGGCGGTGCCGCCGCAAAGGACAGGTGGCCATAGTCTCTGCGGGTTCAAGGTTTCTTTAATCACAGTCCTGGTTTACCTGGGAGATACTGGTCACCGCCATGATGAGACCCAGCCGATCCCGAGCAATTTGAGGTCACCGCCGGTGTTCCCACTGTGAGTCCTTTCTGGTCGGGGTCCCTCTAATTCCGGTGAAGGTAGAATGTGGAGCGGGCTGCGGATGTTTCCTGCACTCTCCGCAGACTCTGGAATCCCGTGTAGATGTGGAGATCCCGGGCTGAGCAGTCTGCTCCAAGCCATGGGTCTTACAGTGCTTCCGGAAGTGTGAAGGTAGAGAGAATGTGCCTGGACCGAAGTCCCGACTGTGCTCCTCACCCCAAGCTGTGCCCAGGGCTAACTGACTATGTGTGAAGATGCTCCTTCCTTTTTCCCCATGTGGTGCCCGCCCCCCAGTGGTTGTCTTAGTGACCGGGAAAGTCCCATGCTTCATGATGGCCACCCCCCTATCTACCCCAGGCCAACCCCTGGTGGTAAAGCACCTGTTTGTGGTTTGTGAATGTGAGAAACACCAGCGATTGACCCGCCTTACCCGGGATGGGTACTACATCTTAAGGTAGATTCAGCACCCTGTGGCGACGGAAGCCTCAGGGGCGCCACACATTCCCATCTGCAGGCAGCTATTTCAGTATACTTACCGAATGAGTGTCAGTCTTGGCTAGTATACTTGGTCATATTACAAAGCTCAGAGTCCAGCCCTTGGGCAGCATGGCGACTCAGTGGTGAGCACTGTATAGTGAACAGCATGATGACTCATTGGTGAGCACTGTACAGTAGGCAGCATGATGACTCATTGGTGAGCACTGTACAGCACAATGGTTCAGTGGTGAGCACTGTACAGTAGGTAGTATGATGACTTAGTAGTTAACACTGTACAATGGGCAGCACGGTGGCTCAGTGGTTAGCACTACAGTATTACAACACTGGGGTCCTCAGGTTCAGATGCCACCAAGGACAACATCTTGTAGGTGTTTGTATGTTCACTCTGTGTTTACTAAAATAAATAAATAGATAATAAAGAGCTTGGTAGTGGTTGGATGCAGACCTAGGAGACTTCAGAGCATTACAGATGTCCTTACAGATCAATTGGACTCTTTGCCGTATTATGATTCATGGTAAACCAATTAGGCTGGTTTCACACTACGTCTTTTTAACATCCGTCCTTAACGTTATTTTAGCGGACAAGCGGATCCAGTGCAAATGCGTTTTCATTTCAATGCATTTGCAATGGACTCGCGTTAACATCCGTTCACCTGCGTTTGCCTGCGTTATAGTGAGGATCCAGTGACTTGCAGTTTTTTAACATGTTTCAAAAACGCTACTTGTAGCGTTTTTGAGCTCCGTCCAAATACTGCAAATTGCTGGATCCTGACTATAACGCACGCAAACGCAGGTGAACGCTGGCGTGCTGATAGACAGGATCCTGCTTTTGTACTGAGCATGCCCAGAAAGTACTGAGCATGCCCAGAACCAGTCTCGCGTGATCTGTCTCTCTCTCCTCCTCCCTCCCTCACCCTCTCTCTCTCTATCTATGTCTTCCCCCCTTCCTCCCCCTTCCTCTCTCTCCCACCTGAGAGCTGCGGACACTCGGAACCAAGGTAAATATCGCGTAACCACTTCTCTTAGTTACCCGATGTTTACGTTGGTTACGTGTGCAGACAGCCCTGCTCCTAGCAGCTGCAGACACTCGTAACCAAGATAAATATCGGGTATCCAAGGCCGATGTTTACCTTGGTTACCAGCGTCTGCAGCTGTCAGAAGCCTCCTCCCAGTCTAGTTCCCCTCACTCCCGATCACATGACTCCAATGCCCGCCCCTAAACATCCAGTGCAGGATCCTGCAAAATAACATATGCGTTTGCATACGTTATTTGCTGTAAAAGCAGGATCCGTACTTCCGCTAAAAAAACGTTTTCAGCGGATGTTAAAAAGACGTAGTGTGAAACTAGCCTTAAATGTCGGTTAAAATTTTTCAGAAAATTTCTAAGAATTTGGAGAATTTAAATTTCAAAGTATTCGCTCATCTGTAGTGTCTGAATTGACTACAATCATGTTGTAAGGATGATATTAACATATAGAATAGTTTTAGGGTAGGTAGCCATCTCTATTTGGTGGCACTAGAGAGATTGTCAGCACAAAAACGTTCATTTCAATGAAAAAAGTTTGAGAAAATTTTGGACTTTACATTCTCTAACCTTCTTTACTCTTGCAAACGGCACCCATTTGTAGACGGCTGTTTCGGGGTACCTAACAGATGAGTGTTGGTCTTGGTGACTATCCTTGGTCACATTGCACATACCCTTAATGAGTCTTCCTACACGACCAAGAATAGTAGCCAAGACACAGACACTAGAGAAGAGCGATATTGTGGAAGTTCGGTTAGGCGGGACCAGCCGGACTTTAGGTAAAGTTTGGTTTGGGACCCGGACTTGACCTGAACCCCAATGGAAGTCGCTAATTGGGCAGTTCAGGTTTGCATAAGTACTGCACCTGAACTGTTTTGTTTTTTTTTGTAAAGTCTGTGTTCGGTATGAACACCAATCACCGAACCTCAGGTTCCCTCATTTCTAACAGACACGCATGTTGTAAGTACCCCTAAACAGCTGTCTGGCTTGGCTACTAACCCTGGTCATTATGTAAGACTTAACAAATGGTGAGATATTCACGTGTAGGGTAGCCACCTCCGCTTGGCAGGATTTGAGAGATAGTCTTCACCAAAAAAGCTAATGTTTATCAAAAATTTTGAGGTGATTTTGACATGTAAGGAGACCCTTTAGTACTTGACACTTATCCATTCCAGGAGAGGACAATATTTTAGAGACAGTGAGCAGTTCAGTTTTTACAGTCCATAGAAAAACTCTCCACCACTTTTTGTGCCGTGGTCGTTTGCCGTTGGGTTCATGTATGTCGTCAATGGGCCTGGACCCATGTGTAAGGAGATCCTTTAGTCCTTAGCTCCTCTTCACCATTCCAGAAGAGGACAATATTTCAGGAACAGTGAGCAGTTTAGTTTTTAAAGTCCATAGAAAAACTCTCCACCACTTTTTGTGCCGTAGTCGTTTGTCGTTGGGTTCATGTATGTCGTCTATGGGCCTGGACCCATGTGTAAGGTGACCCTTTAGTCCTTAGCACCTCTTCTCCATTCCAGAAGAGGACAATATTTCAGGGACAGTGAGCAGTTCAGTTTTTACAGTCCATAGAAAAACACTACACAACGTTTTGTGCCATGGTCATTTGCCGTTGGGTTCATGTATGTCGTCAATGGGCCTGGACCTGTGTGTAAGGAGATCCTTTAGTCCTTAGCTCCTCTTCACCATTCCAAAAGAGGACAATATTTCAGGGACAGAGAGCAGTTTAGTTTTAAACTCCATAGAAAAACTCTCCACCACTTTTTGTGCCGTGGTCATTTGCCATTGGGTTCATGTATGTTGACAATTGCCATGAACCTGAGTGTCTATCGGATAGCGTTCTAGCCTTGGACTGTCTATCCATGGCTTCCAACCTGTGTTGGCATGTAAATAGAAGCAATGGCCCTTGTCTCGTATGAAGTGCGAGCAGTGCTCTCTTCTTGTCTCACAGTGAGTTAGGGATGTAGATGTCCCTCCTCTCCGTGTCACATCTCCAGGTCTCAGAAGACACCGTGTAGAAGAGAAGCTTATTAACAAGCTCTCACAAGACAGTTATTTTTGGAGGAGTCTCCGAGGACCTGACCCTGAAGAGGGAAACTCATTTATTCCACAGCTCCACTGTCCTGCCATTTCCTGCAGAGAAAGGGGAAAAGTGAAAACACATGTTCTGAGGCGAGGTTTAGGAAACCCCGCAAAAGACAGATGAGACCTCCTATCCCCGGTACATTAGTCAATGCCGGGATGGTTGCCAACCCAGGTGTTCCTGGTTCTATCCAAATTTGCCAAGAACAATGCGTATAGCAGCTGATGGTGCTGACAGAGCCCCTCGCTTGTTTCCTGTGTCTTGGCATCTCGAGACCACTTTCCCACAATTATCTACAATATTCTAGAGAGTTGATGTTTACCTGATATATAAGAACCAGGCGATGGTGGACTTCAGGCCAATGTTCAGCTACATGGATCATCTAACTGTGGATTATCGGGACAGGATCACTAGGTGTTGGATTATATGTAATATCCAGAGATCTCCTGACCGTAGCTTATCAGGACCAGATCCCACAGAGCAGGATTATATCTAACACCCGGGGATCTCCTGACTGTAGATTGTAAGGACCGGATTGCAAAACTCTTTCATACAATTTTATTGAAGCCATTGGGACAATTCTGATTGATGGAGGTCCCAAGGTACAGGTCGTGCAGATGACATTTTCTCACATGCCTCAATGACTAAGAAAAACCTTTACTTTTTTTTATCAAATGTGGAAAATATTAACCCTTTAAAAGAAAAATAACTTTATGCTGAACTATAATGTCTTCTGTGAGTCTGTCACCCCCAAAACTCAAATTGAACCATTCAAGCTGTTCATATAGGTGTCCCAGCCCCTATAAAAAAAAATTATACTTGTACTGTAGATTTTACTTATGTGGTTTATATAAAAACAGTTTTACTAGATACAGTATGTAAATGAGGGGGCTTCGATGGCCCCCTAGTATGGCCAAGTGCTTGGAGCACCAATCTGTCGCCTAAATTGCCATTCTCTGTGCCTTTCCTTATGGTGATTGACATGCTGACTGAATGAAATACTGTAGTAGCTGAGTGCAGATGCAGTGTCAGTGCGCGCAGGTGCCTTCCCATCCCTCTCCTGTGTGTTTGGCTGCTTACTGCACAGAGGCACAGAAACAGTAAGTGACCAATGCTAACAGGAGAACGAGATGAGAACGTGCTCACAGGCTGACATTGTGTGTGCACACAGTGTCAGTGCACGCAGGTGCCTTCTCATCCCTCTCCTGTGTGTACCGGCTGCTCACTACTGCACACAGGAACAGAAGCACTCAGCAACCAATGCTAACAGGAGAACGAGATGAGAACGTGCTCACAGGCTGATATTTTGTGTGCACACAGTGTCAGTGCACGCAGGTGCCTTCTCATCCCTCTCCTGTGTGTACCGGCTGCTCACTACTGCACACAGGAACAGAAGCACTCAGCAACCAATGCTAACAGGAGAACGAGATGAGAACGTGCTCACAGGCTGATATTGTGTGTGCACACAGTGTCAGTGCACGCAGGTGCCTTCTCATCCCTCTCCTGTGTGTACTGGCTGCTTACTGCACACAGGATCACAAAGCCATGGGTGGCCAATGCTTACAGGAGAATGAGATGAGAACGTGCTCAGCCTCTGCATATGAGGGTGTGCATGCTCTTATCTCACTATCCTGCCAGCACCGGCTGCCCACTACGCCAAGGTTGCACCACAGTCAACTCATTTACATATCTAATGCAACTGTTTTAAAATAAAATGCAAGAAATACAATCTACAATGTAAGTAGGATTTTTATAGGGGCTACATTATGGCTGATTATTGGGGGGCAACAGACTCCCTTTAAGTGGTGTGTTATATTGTGGCATGCCAGCTTCTCTACAATAGTGGAGAGATACAGATAGGCTATGTGCGCACGCTTTGTTTTTTTGACGCTGCGTTTTTGTGCGTTTTTGGCTGCTAAAAACGCACAAAAACGCACCTGCGTCGAAAAAACGCATCAAAAAACGCATGCTTTTTTTCCGCGATTTGGTGCGTTTTTGGCTGCGTTTTGCTGCGTTTTTGATCTCTGCGTTTTGCTGCGTTTTTCTAATGCATTGCATGGGCGGAAAACGCAGAAAAACGCAGGAAAGAATTGACATGTCCATTTTTTTTTTCAAGCTCAAAAACGCAGCTTAAAAAAACAGTTGTGTGCAGACAGCAAAAATGAAAACTCATAGACTTTGCTGGGGAAGCAAATTCATGCAATTTTGACGCCAAAAACGCACCCGAAAAACGCGCTGTGCGCACATAGCCATAGACTGCTCAGCCTCACAAAAAGAGAAACTGCAGCTCCATCTCCCTCCTCTCCTCTCCTCCTTATCTACTACTGGATTACTTGATAACTGACAGGGTTGAACTGTCACAAAAAGTCTGTTAAAGGGGGCAAACAGAAGCAGAGAAAGATTTCACTTTTAAAACTTTTTTTTAATGTTGGAAAGTTGTAAGTATTTTCATGTAGTATTGATATGTGCAAAGAAAAATATAAAGTCATGTATGCTTGAATAAAAACCTCATTCAATTTACTAGTACCGTATGTCTCTCACTCACGCCATGACTGTGATCACCATTTTTTTGGGAGAGAAATGGTATTATATGGCAAGAGATCGGTATGGGAAATGTGCAGAAATGAATTGGGACCATCATTACAATGACGCTGGATTGGTGGGGAGTTGAATAAAAAGTTATTTATTTTTATTTATATATATCTATTTCCATTTTATTTTATTGTTTTGCTTTTTTTATTTTAGTATTTTTTTGCTTTCTTATTTATTTTTACTTTTTATTGCTTTATTCTTATCTATTTTTATATTTGTCACTTATTTTTATCTTTTTTTTGCTTATTTATTTTATCTATTTGTATTTTATTTTTTGCCATATATATATATATATATATATATATATATATATATATATACACACACACATATACATATATATATATATATATATATATATATATATATATATATATATATATATATATACACATATATATATATATATATATATATATATATATACATGCATACATACATATATATACACATATATATATACATACATATATATATATATATATATATATATATATATATACATATATATATATATATATATATATATATGTATATATATGTATATATGTGTGTGTGTACAGTGCCTACAAGTAGTATTCACCCCCCTGCAGATTTAGCAGGTTTGATAAAATGCAAATAAATTAGAGCCTGCAAACTTCAAACAAGAGCAGGATTTATTAACAGATGCATAAATCTTACAAACCAACAAGTTATGTTGCTCAGTTAAATTTTAATAAATTTTCAACATAAAGGTGTGGGTCAATTATTATTCAACCCCTAGGTTTAATATTTTGTGGAATAACCCTTGTTTGCAGTTACAGCTAATAATCGTCTTTTATAAGACCTGATCAGGCCGGCACAAGTCTCTGGAGTTATCTAGGCCCACTCCTCCATGCAGATCTTCTCCAAGTTATCTAAGTTCTTTGGGTGTCTCATGTGGACTTTAATCTTGAGCTCCTTCCACAAGTTTTCAATTGGGTTAAGGTCAGGAGACATATATATATGTGATTTTTATGTTTTATTTTTATCTAGTTTTATTTTATTTCGTTTTTTTTGCTTTTTTTATCTATTTCTATTTTTTTATTGCTGTTTTATTTATTTGTATCTATTCTCATTGTCTTTGCTTTTTTAGTTTATTTTCATCTATCTTTATTTTTTTACTTTTTATTTATTTTTATCTTTTTATTTTATTTTTTTGCTTTTTTATTTATGTTTATCTATTTTTTTGCATATATGTATGTATTTATTTTTTATGCTTTATTTTTATCTATTTTTTTTTTTTGCTTATTTATTTTATCTATTTCTACTTTTTTGGGCGGCACGGTGGCTCAGTGGTTAGCACTGCAGTCTTGCAGCACTGGGGGCCTGGGTTCAAATCCCACCAAGGGCACCATCTGCAAGGAGTTTGCGTGGGTTTCCTCCGGGTACTCCGGTTTCCTCCCACACTCCAAAGACATACAGATAGGAACTCTAGATTGTGAGCCCCAATGGGGACAGTGTTCCTGATGTATGTAAAGCGCTGCAGAATATGTTAGCGCTATATAAAAATAAAGATTTGATTTTTTTTATTTTTTTTTTTATTATTTTATTTTTTATACTTTATTCTCTATTTTTATTTTATTTAATTTGCTTTGCTTATTTTTATCTATTTCTATTTTTTATTGCTTTTTTATTTATTTCTATGTATTTTCATTTTTTTTTTTGCTTTTTTTTAAATGTATTTATTTTTATCTATTTTTATTTTATTTCATTGCTTTATTTTATTTATTTATTTATTTTCATCTATTTTTATTTTATTTTATTTATTTTTTGCCCCAAATTTTTCAAGTCCAAATTAAGAAGTCCTAATAATTGTGGTGAGTGGACAGGAGTATCACATTATGGATATTATCAGTGATATCAACTCATAAAAAGTTGTAGTAATTTGGCCTTTGTCTAAATTTAATATAAGACTGTCCCTTAAAGTTTGCGTGTTTAACCACTTGGTTACCAGTTGACTTTTGCATTAGCTGGCGGAGGTGGGTATATATATATATATATATATATATATATATATATACATACAGTGCCTACAAGTAGTATTCGACCCCCTGCAGATTTAACAGGTTTGATAAGATGCAAATAAGTTAGAGCCTGCAAACTTCAAACAAGAGCAGGATTTATTAACAGATGCATAAATCTTACAAACCAACAAGTTATGTTGCTCAGTTAAATTTTAATACATTTTCAACATAAAAGTGTGGGTCAATTATTATTCAACCCCTAGGTTTAATATTTTGTTGAATAACCCTTGTTTGCAATTACAGCTAATAATCGTCTTTTATAAGACCTGATCAGGCCGGCACAGGTCTCTGGAGTTATCTTGGCCCACTCCTCCATGCAGATCTTCTCCAAGTTATCTAGGTTCTTTGGGTGTCTCATGTGGACTTTAATTTTGAGCTCCTTCCAGAAGTTTTCAATTGGGTTAAGGTCAGGAGACTGACTAGGCCACTGCAACACCTTGATTTTTTTCCCTCTTGAACCAGGCCTTGGTTTTCTTGGCTGTGTGCTTTGGGTCGTTGTCTTGTTGGAAGATGAAATGACGACCCATCTTAAGATCCTTGATGGAGGAGCGGAGGTTCTTGGCCAAAATCTCCAGGTAGGCCGTGCTATCCATCTTCCCATGGATGCGGACCAGATGGCCAGGCCCCTTGGCTGAGAAAGAGCCCCACAGCATGATGCTGCCACCACCATGCTTGACTGTAGGGATGGTATTCTTGGGGTCGTATGCAGTGCCATCCAGTCTCCAAACGTCACGTGTGTGGTTGGCACCAGAGATCTCGATCTTGGTCTCATTAGACCAGAGAACCTTGAACCAGTCTGTCTCAGAGTCCTCCAAGTGATCATGAGCAAACTGTAGACGAGCCTTGACATGACGCTTTGAAAGTAAAAGGTACCTTACGGGCTCGTCTGGAACGGAGACCATTGCGGTGGAGTACGTTACTTATGGTATTGACTGAAACCAATGTCCCCACTGCCATGAGATCTTCCCGGAGCTCCTTCCTTGTTGTCCTTGGGTTAGCCTTGACTCTTCGGACAAGCCTGGCCTCGGCACGGGTGGAAACTTTCAAAGGCTGTCCAGGCCGTGGAAGGCTAACAGTAGTTCCATAAGCCTTCCACTTCCGGATGATGCTCCCAACAGTGGAGACCGGTAGGCCCAACTCCTTGGAAAGGGTTTTGTACCCCTTGCCAGCCTTGTGACCCTCCACGATCTTGTCTCTGATGGCCTTGGAATGCTTCTTTGTCTTTCCCATGTTGACCAAGTATGAGTGCTGTTCACAAGTTTGGGGAGGGTCTTAATTAGTCAGAAAAGGCTGGAAAAAGAGATAATTAATCCAAACATGTGAAGCTCATTGTTCTTTGTGCCTGAAATACTTCTTAATACTTTAGGGGAACCAAACAGAATTCTGGTGGTTTGAGGGGTTGAATAATAAATGACCCTCTGAATAAACTTTTCACAATTTAAAAAAAAAATAAAAAAACAAATAACATTATTTTTTGCTGCAGAGCATTTCACACTTCCAGGCTGATCTACAGTCCAAATGTCACAATGCCAAGTTAATTCCGAATGTGTAAACCTGCTAAATCTGCAGGGGGTTGAATACTACTTGTAGGCACTGATATATATATATATATATATATATATATATATATATATTATATATATATATATATATATATATTTATTGATGTTGGGTTGATATTGCAGAGACTCGTGGAGTCCTTCTTGTTTTGGTGTTGTGGTGTCCCCCTCCCCACCCTCGCTGTCACCTTGGCTCCTGTCTCACATACTCTAGATTCCCGATATCTCAGTCCCCAGCGGCCCATTGTATTCCAGGCAGATGGAGCCCGTTCCACCGAGAATTTACAGTGTGACAGCAATATAAATAGCCAGAAAAAAAAAGAATCAGCCGGCTCTGGTATACTTCTAGGGCCAAAAGAAAGCATATATAAGTAGGGAGCGTAAATGATCTGCGCGCTTGGTACATATGCCCATGTGTGAAGGGACCCGAAATAATATATGTTCCTCGGCACAGATCTGGTAATTTATGCAGACTCACACAGTTCAGTAATCATATGTAATTTAACCTTTTCAGTGCAGATAATGGTATTATTCATGTTTACACATTTTTTTTTACTATTTTTATTGGCCTTGGATTAATCGATGTGGGAAATATGGTTAGGCCGGGAGCTCGTGTAAGAAAAAGAGGTGCAATCTGAATCTCCTGGCCCCCAGGATTCCCCCTACTATTTTCCATTTATGTTACTGGTGTCGTCTTTTGTGATAGAAGGTCTTTCTGGGACCCCGCAGGTACCGGAGTCAGAGTGAGTCTCCTACCCCTGCAAAAAGGGATTCAAAAGTCCCCTTGAGTGTCACGGCTGTCTCTCTACATTATGAGACGTGACAGATTCAGTCATTTCCATTCTTGACTCTCAATATTAAACGTGCGTTCTTTTCCTTTGGCAATTGTAGGGTTAATGTCAGTATTCCTTGCCAGCAAGCCGTTTCAATACCATCTCAGGTGTTTCCAGTTTGGGACCACTCCCAGTCCCTTTATATACCGTCTGCTACCAGCAGAGGGTGCCGGTTATTCTCTTTGCCATTTGGATGCTTGGCCAGGAGGTGGAAGGAGCTGTTGAAACCTTCTGCTGAAGTTGCTGTGGTGGATGCACCTTCCCTGCTGTGTTGTTTTAGTGCAGCGGTAGGGCTAGCGTCCCTCACCTACCCACTCTCTAGCCAGGGACTATTGTAGGGTCTTTTCAGGGCTTCATGTTCCTGCTCGGCAACAGGTGAGGAGCCTGTATAGGGACTGGCTAGGAGTGCAGGGTACAGCAGCAGGTAAGTGGAGGAGGTGTCTATCGTCCCTCTCACTAGTCCTAGGGCCCTCTGTTGTTAGTGTCCCCGATGTACCCCTTGTTTGTTGTGGTACTCTTGTAGTTGTGTGTTTTGGCTCACGTCGGACTCTCCCCTAGTCCACGCCCTCACATTGAGGAGGGAGATGAAGCTGCAGTTTCCCTCTTAGGGTTTTCCACAAAATCACAAGTTAATCCAATCTATAGCAACGTGGATAACTTTCAGATCACTAAGGATCTAACTGCTGGATCCCCCATCAATACTAATAACTGGGCTTTGAAATCCCCGTCTTGAATGGAGCGAAGGTGGACATGTTTGACCTCCACTCCGTTCATTGTATATAGCCAAACTAAATACTTGCCTTTTTCCTGCAGTCCCATAGACAATGAATAAAGTGAGGTTGAATATTCAAGATAGGGCCCCTTATCTTATGATCACTGAGATTATCAGCAGTCGGACCCTAATGACCGGAAAGTTATCCCCTATCCTAGATTTAGGGATTAACTTTTGATTTTTGGAAAAACTCATTTAATATGTGAAGCTTGCAGTACCACTCAAGACCACTACACAAAGCATGGCACTGTTTCATTTCCAGAGTGCTGCTTTCCTTTCCAATCAGACGATTCCGGAGAGTGCTGGCAGTAGGACAACCTACCTCAGCCCCCCATTATAACTAAAAAGGGGCTAACAGAGTGATAGTTTTACCCTATTGGATATAATACACTACAATACAGAAGTAGTGCAATGTTTTACGGATGTGATGAAACAGTTACATGGTCAAGCCCCTAAAAAAATTAATACAAATTTTGAAAAAAAATTAGTAAACTGATGTTTTATTATTTTTTTTATTTACAAAAAAGTATACTATAATTTTAGAAAAACGAACAAAATTCTGGTAGCCCACCCAAAATAAATTACTATCCATACATAACTCATTACGAGCTGTAACACTGTTTATTCTACCCTATAAATAAAAAAAAATAAAAAAAAAAAATTAAACCACCGCCCAGAATAAAAATTGATCAAAAAGTCATATATACTATAAAATGATAATACTGAGAACTAAAACTGGTTCTGCAAAGAAAAAATAAAAAAAACAAGTATTGGAAATTAGCGTTACTAGGACAATTTATTTTTTTTATCAAATCTAATGAAACATAAAAAGTATATATATATATATATATATATATATATATAAAAATAAATATATAAACTGTTGAAATTGTAACGACCCACAGAATAAAGTTTTAATGAATGATAAAAGGTGGAAAAATAAAACTCACTTTCGAAATATTTTATTTTTACACTCTTCCTTCCTCAAAAAAAAATGCAAAGTTTTATAATACAGTACAGTATATATACATGGCCCCAAAATAAAAAACTCACGGAAAATAAAAAAAAAGCTTTGGTTTACTAAAGCAGTTACAACAACAGAAAAAAAAGAGCTGGGTCATTAAAGACAACCTAACAAGCAGTGTTTCCTGTTATTTCATCCTTATTGGATCCATGAGTAATCCATTTTATTATAGTTTTTTTTTTTATTAAATCCCTCATACCGTTCCAGAGATATTGGCCTTTTTATTCAGTGCTGATTATTATACTCTTTGGAGGAGTGTCTTATGGGATTCCTTGGAGGTGTGTCTCATGGGATTCCTTGGAGGTGTGTCTCATGGGATTCCTTGGAGGTGTGTCTCATAGGATTCCTTGGAGGTGTGTCTCATGGGATTCCTTGGGGGAGTGTCTCATGGGATTCCTTGGAGGTGTGTCTCATGGGATTCCTTGGAGGTGTGTCTCATGGGATTCCTTGGGGGAGTGTCTCATGGGATTCCTTGGGGGAGTGTCTCATGGGATTCCTTGGAGGTGTGTCTCATGGGATTCCTTGGGGGAGTGTCTCATGGGATTCCTTGGAGCTGTGTCTCATGGGATTCCTTGGAGGTGTGTCTCATGGGATTCCTTGGAGGTGTGTCTCATGGGATTCCTTGGAGGTGTGTCTCATGGGATTCCTTGGAGGTGTGTCTCATGGGATTCTTTCGGGCTGTGTCTCATGGGATTCCTTGGAGGTGTGTCTCATGGGATTCCTTGGAGGTGTGTCTCATGGGATTCCTTGGAGGTGTGTCTCATGGGATTCTTTCGGGCTGTGTCTCATGGGATTCTTTGTGGGGTATCTCATGGGATTCCTTTGAGATGTGTCTCATGGGATTCTTTACGTCTGTGTTTCATTGGATTCTTTAGGGCTGTGCCTCATGGGATTCTTTCGGGCTGTGTTTCATGGGATTCTTTCGGGCTGTGTCTCATGGGATTCTTTGTCGGGGGTGTCTCATGGGATTCCTTTGAGATGTGTCTCATGGGATTCATTACGGCTGTGCCTCATGGGATTCATTACGGCTGTGCCTCATGGGATTCTTTGGGGGTGTGTCTCATGGGATTCTTTGGGGTGTGTGTCTTTAAGCTGCTCAGCATTATTATCCTGTGAGCAACACCCCTTTGGTTAAAAAAAAAAAAAAAAAAGTAAAAAGGCCCATACCTCTGGAACCGTTTGCTGGATTTTAAAAAGGAAAAAAACGGAATACTCGGGGGGACAGAGCAAATAAATTAGGAGTAAAAAATGGACATGTTTGGCCTGATGACAGACCCTCTTTAAGTACCAAAAATTTTGATACATCCTTCTAGAATTAAAGTTTTCTTTCCTTTGTGATATACACAGGATATTTTACAGTTATTTCCATGCAAACTCGCTATACGACACGGTAAGAGTCTGGTCTGGCAGTGAGCTGGTTAAGTCATGTCACATGGCGCTCACTTTTCATATAGGTCATGGAGGGTGGGGGTGAGAGCTGCACCTTGTAGTGTGATTTATGGGCCTTGATTCCAAGCACATGTCTATAAGTGAGAGCTCCTTCCTATTTCCCTGTGTATGTCCTGAGTGTGTTCATGCTGTTAATGTCTGTGCCCTTACCTCTAAATCAGCCGGGCTGTCAGAGGGGCCGTGCTGCTGAAATGACCCCCAGCTCACATCTGCTCTGCATACCTCCTGCCTCCCCCGCTCTCTGATGGGCCTGGAGCATCCTGCGTACAGTTATTCTGCAAGGAAAAAATGGGGAAAATGACATTAAAACCTAATTTGGTGCAATTTGGGAACTTAACAGAAAAGAAAAAAAGAAGACCTGGCGGGCGGACCACCCCAATTTCCGAAGCACTGCGCTCCCTAAATATGGCCCCTATTTGTTGTTACCAAAGCCCATTTCTTTATGGAAGCAGGGCAAGAAATATGAAGCATAAGTATTGATGAAAAATTTCCAATCGTTTTGCGTACGCAGCTCCTATGCGCTCCCATGTGTCTCCATGGTAACAGACAACCCTGCATAGTCAGATTCTACAGCCACACTCCCTTCCAAACTCTTGTTTGTTAATCTGCACATTGTAGGTGTTCAGAAATCAGAGGGAAGGATGAGCAAAGGATCAGACTACAGTGAGCTTGTTTGTAGTCTGTTACCATGGAGACGCATGCTTCTTCATAGGAGTTTTAGATACAAAAACAACAAGGAATTCTAAGAAAACACAAAAAGGAACATTCTTACAAATAAGAGGGGGAAATAATTGTATCTTGTCCATATTTTATACACTGCTGCGTGTGAGACTAAGGCTATGTTCACATGTTGCATTTTTCACCTTTTTTTTCACCATTCAATGCAATGAAAGTAAAAATAACTGCAGCTTTGTTGCTGCTTTGTTTGTGAATGAAACTAAACATATACTGTAGAGACATGACACATCAAAAGCGCAGCAAAAAACACAGCCTAAATGCAACAAAAAAAAGCAGCAAAAAATGCAGCAAAACAACACAACAAAAATGTAGCAAAAAAAGTAGTAAAAAAACACAGCTAAAGAGGAGCAAAAAAAAATGCATCAAAAACACAGCAAAAAATGCAGCAAAACACCACAGCAAAAATGTAGCAAAAAAATGTAACAAAAAAAACACAGCTAAAGAGGAGCAAAAAAATGCAGCAAAAACACAGCAAAAAATGCAGCAAAAATGAAGTAAAAAGCACAGCAAAAAAATGCAGTAAAAAATGTAGCAAAAAGCACAGCATAAATGCAATAAAAAAGCAGAATAAAACAGCATAAACGCAACAAAAATACAGCAAAACAACACAGCAAAAATGTAGCAAAAAATGCAATAAAAAAAGTAGCAAAAACGCAGCAAAAAAAATGTAGCAAAAAAATACAGCAAAAAATGCAATAAAAAATATAGGAAAAATGCAATAAAAAATGTAGCAAAAAAATGCAGCAAAAACGCAGCAAAAAATGCAGCAAAAACGCAGCAAAACAAATGTAGCAAAAAGCACAACATAAACGCAATAAAAAAAAGCAGCAAAAAAACAGCATAAACGCAACAAAAACAGCAAAGAATGCTGTGAAAAGCAGCAAAAGTGCAGCAAAAAATGCAGCTTTTTTTACTGGCAAAGGATCAGGTTTTGCTGCAGAAAAAAAGGCAGCATTAACGCAATGTGTGAACATAGCATTATACTTTACAGAACATATGCTGTGCTGACGGTTTGCTGCAATGTAGCAGTGAAGGAAGAAGGGATCGTCTTGAATCCGGGCTGAACTCTATTTTAGCAATGTCTCAGTGAGCAGTGTCCACATTTCCAGCCTCTGGGTGTACTCGTCTATCCTCAGTCACTGACAGCAAGCAGAGATCTGCAATGTACAGGATATATTGGTGCCATATAGCTGTGGGACCTGTGCTGGAGGCATTCTGACCTGACCCCCTATAGGGCCACACAGGTGCGGGGCGGATTTTGGCTTTTTGTGACACCCAGGTAATGATCGTACAAACACCAAGGACGAGGGCGTCATCAGAGGATCCGAAAAGTGTGTACAAAGTGTTTACTAATTCCAGAATCTGGGTCACGGCTCCCTTTGGACCCAGACATCTGCCAGCTCTAATTACACCGCAACATAGGATGCGCCTATAGCGAGCGCCGGCCGCGGTAACCCCTTCATCTCCACAGCCGGGAGAGAAGAGCAAACAAAGGCAGCGGAGCTATATATGGGGGCAGGTCACACCCCTGATACACGGGGCCACACATCAGCTGCTACCAAATGCTCAGTATTACCGTATTAGTATAGCAGTATTATTTACACAGTGTCATGCACTTTTCTTCAACTACTGTATCTAAGGAGCTAGTTTGTTATATGATGGTATTATTTGTTCACCATTTGGTGATATTATTTGGACATTGTATGGTGGTATTATTTTCTCACCATTTGGTGGTATTATTTGAGCACTATATAGTGGTATTATTTGTTCACTATTTGGTGATATTATTTGAGTACTGTATGGTGGTATTATTTATTCACCATTTGGTGGTTTTATTTCAGCACTGGTGGTATTATTTGCTCCCCATTTGGTGGTATTATTTCAACACTTTATGGTGGTACTATTTTTCCACTATTTGGTAGTATTATTGGAGCACTGTATGGTGGTATTATTTGCTCACCATTTGGCAGTATTATTTGAGCACTGTATGATGGTATTATTTGCTGACCATTTGGTGGTATTATTTGACCACTGTATGGTGACATTATTTGAGCACTGTATAGTGGTATTATTTGGTCACCATAAAGTGGTACTATTTGATTACTGTATGGTGGTATTATTTGCTCACCATTTGGTGATATTATATGAGCATTGTATAGTGGTATTATTTGCTCACCATTTGATGGTATTATTTGAGCACTGTATGGTGGTATTATTTACTCACCTTTTTATTGTATTATTTGAGCACTGTATGGTGGTATTATTTACTCACCTTTTGGTTGTATTATTTGAGCACTGTATGGTGGTATTATTTACTCACCTTTTGATTGTATTATTTGAGCAATGTATGCTGGTATTATTTACTCACCTTTTGGTTGTATTATTTAAGCACTGTATAGTGGTATTATTTGTTCACCATTTGATAGTATTATTTGAACACGCTATGGTGGTATTATTTTTTCCACTATTTGGAAGAATTATTGGAGCACTGTATGGTGCCATTATTTGAAATCTGAATAGTGGAATTATTACAGTCATATGAAAAAGTTTGGGCACCCCTATTAATGTTAACCTTTTTTCTTTATAACAATTTGGGTTTTTGCAGCAGCTATTTCAGTTTCATATATCTAATAACTGATGGACTGAGTAATATTTCTGGATTGAAATGAGGTTTTTGTACTAACAGAAAATTTGCAATCTGCATTTAAACAAAATTTGACTGGTGCAAAAGTATGGGCACCTCAACATAAAAGTGACATTAATATTTTGTAGATCCTCCTTTTGCAAAAATCACAGCCTCTAGTCGCTTCCTGTAGCTTTTAATGAGTTCCTGGATCCTGGATGAAGGTATATTTGACCATTCCTGTTTACAAAACAATTCCAGTTCAGTTAAGTTTGATGGTCGCTGAGCATGGACAGCCGCTTCACATCATCCCACAGATTTTTAATGATATTCAGGTCTGGGGACTGGGATGGCCATTCCAGAACATTGTAATTGTTCCTCTGCATGAATGCCTGAGTAGATTTGGAGCGGTGTTTTGAATCATTGTCTTGCTGAAATATCCATCCCCTGCGTAACTTCAACTTCGTCACTGATTCTTGCACATTATTGTCAAGAATCTGCTGATACTGAGTTGAATCCATGCGACGCTCACCTTTAACAAGATTCCCGGTGCCGGCATTGGCCACACAGCCCCAAAGCATGATGGAACCTCCACCAAATTTTACTGTGGGTAGCAAGTGCTTTTCTTGGAATGCCGTGTTTTTTTGCCTCCATGCATAACGCCTTTTTGTATGACCAAACAACTCAATCTTTGTTTCATCAGTCCACAGGACCTTCTTCCAAAATGTAACTGGCTTGTCCAATTGTGATTTTGCATACCTCAGGCGACTCTGTTTGTGGCGTGCTTGCAGAAACGGCTTCTTTCGCATCACTCTCCCATACAGCTTCTCCTTGTGCAACGTGCGCTGTATTGTTGACAAATACACATTGGCACCATCTGCAGCAAGATGATGCTGCAGGTCTTTGGAGGTGGTCTGTGGATTGTCCTTGACTGTTCTCGCCATTCTTCTTCTCTGCCTTTCTGATATTTTTCTTGGCCTAACAACTTCTGGGCTTAACAAGAACTGTACCTGTGTTCTTCCATTTCCTTACTATGTTCCTCACAGTGGAAACTGACAGTTTAAATCTCTGAGTCAACTTTTTGTACCTTCCCCTGAACAAATATGTTGAATAATCTTTGTTTTCAGATCATTTGAGAGTTGTTTTGAGGAGCCCATGATGCCACTCTTCATAGGAGATTCAAATAGGAGAACAACTTGCAAGTGGCCACCTTAAATACCTTTTCTCATGATTGGATACACCTGCCTATGAAGTTCAAAGCTCAATGAGGTTACAAAACCAATTTAGTGCTTTAGTAAGTCAGTAAAAAGTAGTTAGGAGTGTTCAAATCAAGAAATTGATAAGGGTGCCCATACTTTTGCACCGGTCAAATTTTGATTAAATGCAGATTGCACATTTTCTGTTAGTACAATAAACCTCATTTCAATCCAGAAATATTACTCAGTCCATCAGTTATTAGATATATGAAACTGAAATAGCTGCTGCAAAAACCCAAATTGTTATAAAGGAAAAAGGTTAACATTAATAGGGGTGCCCAAACTTTTTCATATGACTGTAAATGCCATATATTGATATTATTTAATTTCTGTATGATAATATTTGAACACTGTATGGTGATATAATTTAAGCACTGTATTGGTGGTATTATTTTTTCATCATAAAATTGAATTATTTGTACACTGTATAGCAGTATTATTTGCCCACTATTTAGTGGTATTTGTTCACCATATGATTGCATTATTTATGCACGTATGGGTGTATTATTTGATCACTATTTAGTAGTATTATTTGAAGACTGTATGGTTGAATTATTAAACACTATATATTGATAATATTTTGCATCTGGATGTTGATATTTGAGCACTGTATAGGGATATTATTTAAGCACTCTATAGTGGTATTATTTGAGCAGTGTATGGTGTTATTATTTGCTCACCATAGGATTGTATTTCTTCCCTATATGGTGGTATTATTTGAGAACAATGTGCTGGTATTCTTTGAGCACTTTATGGCAATATTATTTGATGATAACTGGTGGTATTATTTAAGCACTGTATGGTGGTATGATGTAAACGATATTACCTGGTACTTTTAAGAACTGTTTGGTGGTATTAATTGAACATCATATAGTAGCAATACTGCACCACTTTATTGAGCAGTGTGTGTTTATATTGAGCAGTGAGTGTTTATATTATTTGAGTATTATGGTGTTATTATTCAAGCACTGTATGGTGTCATTATTTGCTCACAACAATACAATATTATGCAAGCTCTATTTTATGAACATTGCAAGGTGATATTATTCAAGCACTGTATGATAGTAATATTTTTTCACTATGTGATAGCACCTCACAGTGCTAAAATAATACTATGTCAATAGACACTGTAGAATCTTCTTACTACTCTATATTTGGACACTGCAGAGTGTATTATTTTTACACTGCTTAGTGCTTGTGGCACTATATTGCAGTATTATTAGAGAAATTGTATGGCGGTATTTTTTCCAACATATGGTACTATTACGTTAGCCCTAACATGTCGGATGGTGATATGACAGGACACCATACGGGGAGACCTCTTAACATAGTGCTGCATTGGGCACCACCCAACATAAGATGGGTCCCAGAATGAAGAAGAATGAAGTGTTACAAGTATGGACCCATTTTGTGGCTGCCCCTAAAGGCTGCTTTACATGCAGCGACATCGCTGGCGATCGCACCCTCCCCCTTTGTTTGTTCGCCATGGGCAAATCGCTGCCCGTGGCGCACAATATTGCTAGGACGCGTCAAACAGACTTACCTTCCTAACGACGTCGCTGTGGGCGGTGAACAACCTTTTTTTAAGGGGGCGGTTCGTATGGCGTCACAGCGACGTCACACAGCGGCCCGCCAATAGAAGTGGAGGGGCGGAGAGCACCCGCATGAACGTCACTCCCACCTCATTGCCGGAGGACGCAGGTATGTTGCTGTCCGTCGTTCCTGCGGTGTCACACATAGCGATGTGTGCTGCCTCAGGAACGACCAACAACCAGCGGCATGCACCACCAACGATATTATGAAGAGGAGCGACGTGTCAACGATCAACGATTTTTGACGTCATTGATCGTCGCTCCTTGGTGTCACATGCTGTGATGTCGCTAACGACGTGACACCGACGATATATCGTTAGCGATGTCGCAGCGTGTAAAGCACCTTTTACAAGTATGGTCCCATTTTGTGGCTGCCCCCATGGCACAGGCCAAGTTTGCCTTTATGGTAAGAACAAGGCCATATATCAGGGACAGTACATGTGGAGGTGACAGCAGTTCACACACCGCCAGCACAGCTCCATATTTCACCCGCCACCAGTAGAGGAAGTGAATGTGTTCACAGCTGAGGAGGCGGCCATTCGTCAGTCACAATTAATGACCAGAGGCCCAGATGAGTGGAATCTCCGGCATGCCTGTCCTCATGGTGTGCAATGGGCCTGTGTTATTATTTCAGGGTTAACCCCGTGATTGCCGGAGGCTCTGGATTGACAGATGGCAGCAGGTCGTAGAGATAAACGCAGCCAGCCTTAATGATTAACTCAATAAATTCCCGCAGACAGAGGCAATCTGTCACAGTGACCTGATACCTCGCAATTAGCAATAACTGTTAGTTCCAGTCCAGCGCCCGCTGCTAAACTCTACCCAATTACCTCACAAATAAGTGACTTTCCCCCCATCCTATTCCCATCAGGAAGCTACATAAAAAAAACGGTGATAAACAACCGGAGAAAATACGCCGATCACCTGTATGTGTACGGTATATACTCATGGCACCGCAAATGTGTCCACCAATGGCGTAACTAGAAGCTTGTGGCCAGTGGCGTAACTAGAGTTTGATGAGCCGTGGTGCAAAATTTGGACTGGGGCCCCCCTCCACGTACACCGACACTTAGGGTACGGGATAATGACACTGACACTCAGGGTACAGAATAATGACGCTGACACTTGGCTTTTACCCTCAGCACCCAGGTTTCCCATGATCTGAAGTCCCTCTATCAGCACCCTGATATCCATCTTGTCCTCGGCACCCAGCTTCCCCATGCTCTGCCATACAGCTTTCCCTCAGCACCCAGCTTTCCCATAACAGAGCATGGGAAAGCTGGGTGCCGAGAGAAGATGTATAGCAGAGCATGGGAAAGCTGGGTGCTGAGGGAAACATGTTCAGCAGAGCATGGGAAAGCTGGGTGCTGAGGAAAAGAGCGTTTTTCCATCAGCACAAAACATTTCCATCCCATGCTTGTATCTTTGTCACCCCTAGTATATAGTTCTCCAAATACTATAATGGCCCCCACATAGCCTTCCATATAGTATAAAGGGTCCCACATAACCCTTCATATATTGTAATGCACCCCCATAGTCCTCCATGTATTATAATTCACCCCATAGTTCTCCATATTTTATACTGCACCATATAGTCCTCCAAGTTTTATAATGCACCCCCATAGTTCATGTGTAAAGTAGCCTCCATAGTCCTCCATATATTATAATGCAGCCCCCATAGTCCTATATGTATTATAATGCAGCCCCATAAATCTTCATATTGTATTATGCAGCCCCATACTCTTCCATGTATAATACACCCCTAGCCCATGTATTAGGTGTCCTTCATGTTGTATAATGCATCCCCATAGACCTCCATGTATAATACACCCCTATAGTCCATGTATAAGGTGTCCTTCATGTTTATTATGCAGTCCCATAGACCTCCATGTATTATGCAGCCCCCTAGACCTCCATGTATCATGCAGCCAGCCCCCCAAGGGCCTCCATGTTTCATGCAGCCAGCCCCCCCCCCCAGGGCTTCCATGTGTCATGCAGCCAGCCCCCCCAGGGCCTCCATATGTCATGCAGCCATCCCCCCCCCAGAGCCTACATATGTCATGCAGCCAGCCCCCCCAGGGCCTCCATGTGTCATGCAGCCAGCCCCCCAGGGCCTCCATGTGTCATGCAGTGAGCCCCCCCAGGGGTTCCATGTATCATGCAGCCAGCCCCTCCAGGGCCTCCATGTGTCATGCAGCCAGCCACCCCAGGGCTTCCATGTGTCATGCAGCCAGCCCCTCCAGGGCCTCCATATGTCATGCAGCCAGCCCCCCCCAGGGTCTCCATGTGTCATGCAGCCAGTCCCCCAGGGCCTCCATGTGTCATGCAGCCAGCCCCCCCAGGGCCTCCATATGTCATGCAGCCAGCCCCCCCAGGGCCTCCATATGTCATGCAGCCAGCCCCCCAGGGCTTCCATGTATCATGCAGCCATCCCCTCCAGGGCTTCCATGTATCATGCAGCCAGCCCCTCCAGGGCCTCCATATGTCATGCAGCTAGCCCCCCAGGGTCTCCATGTGTCATGCAGCCAGTCCCCCAGGGCCTCCATGTGTCATGCAGCCAGCCCCCCCAGGGCCTCCATATGTCATGCAGCCAGCCCCCCCAGGGCCTCCATATGTCATGCAGCCAGCCCCCCCAGGGCCTCCATATGTCATGCAGCCAGCCCCCCCAGGGCCTCCAGATGTCATGCAGCCAGCCCCCCCAGGGCCTCCATGTGTCATGCAGCCAGCCCCCCAGGGCTTCCATGTATCATGCAGCCATCCCCTCCAGGGCTTCCATGTATCATGCAGCCAGCCCCTCCAGGGCTTCCATGTATCATGCAGCCAGCCCCTCCAGGGCCTCTATGTGTCATGCAGCCAGCAAAATAAAAAAACAAGTACCTCTCTTCTCCTTCCGACCCCTGCGACCTCGGCAGTTATGCCCCTGCCCCCATATGTCACACCCCCTTCTCCCCATACAGCCTGCACCCCCATATGTCAAACACCCTGCTCCCCATACAGCCTGCACCCCCATATCACACACACTACACCCCCATATGTCACACACCCTGCCCCACATATCTCACCCAGCCTGTACCCCAACTTACCCCTCTCAAACACTCTGCACCCCTTCACATCCTTCTGTCACAGTCTGCAGCCCTCATATACCACTCACCCTGCACCCCCTCTCATGTCCCCTCTTTTCTCATTACCAGTCATCATGTGTCCAAATCTCCTTCAGGAATCAGTATCTTTGCTTTCTGCCGGCAAATCTGTGTCTCCTCCCACACAGTCACATCAGTCACATAGGTGTGACATCATCACAGGTCCTGTCAGGATGGATTCCGTCTTCTGCGCAGCAGCACTTCTGCTCTGCCGCAGGTCAGAGAGCCCCACTGCTGACACTAGGTCCCCCTGACTCACAGGCTGGCCCCCTGGTAGTCGGCCACTACATAGCGCATCTCCTCTCTTACAGAGAGGAGCCGACTCTGCAGAGCGGATGACGGGCCCCTATAACCCTGCGGGCCCGGTCGCAGTGGCAACCTCTGCGACCGCGGTTGTTACGCCCCTGCTTGTGGTCCCAATGCAAAATCTTCAACAGGGCGCCCAAGTATCACAGGTCTTTAAGTTTCGTCCTTTTCATATGGGTTGTCACACCTGGGTAACCTGAGAAGATAGTGGGTCTACTGGACCAAGGGTAAGTTCACTGAGGAGTGGACTTGGACAGCCACCGAGTCTTCACTACTACCACCAAAGGTGGCAGCAGGTACACATGCTGGTACGTGTCCGCCCAGAGGCAGCTGATGGGCCCCACGGGGTCTTGGGAATACTCGTCACCGGGTCGGTGAGGGTCAGTGGATGTCACGGGTGGCCCTGCCCGGTTTCGTAACCCCGTCGGTGTCAATAAAAGGGATGGATGGACGATGATGAGGATGAAAGTGTTAAAGATGTTGGAAGTAGTTGTCTTGTGACGACACCTGTGGTATGCGGCCAGGGATTAGCCGCCTCTGCGGGTGCTGTCCTCTGGGGCGGATGGTGTCATAGCTCAGATGGTTCAGCTTCCCACAGGTAGAGCCAGGCCCCAGGGGAGGATGATGGTGGTGGAAGTGGCCATTAGAGCCGAAGCGCGGGGCGTCGGCGCCGACAAGGACAGGCTGACACAGTGGATGCAGTCCAAGGTCTTTACTCACTATCTGCTAGCCACGCACAGAGTGCCAGTTTCTGCTGTGATGGGCCCCAGCCGATCCTGGGTAATTTGGAGGTCACCACTGGCATACCTCCCAACCGTCCCGGATACAGCGGGACAGTCCCTCTTCTGAGCCTTTGATCCCGGGCCCCGCCCGTGAGGCTGATTGTCCCGGCTCCACCCACCCACTGTAGCCCCGCCTCGCTGTTTCTCCCTTCTACTATTCATTACAGAGCCGAGCGCGCACCTACTCCTGTGACTGCTGCTGAGGTATGAATCACCCCCTGCAGCAGAGCGACCCCCCTGCAGCAGAGCCCCCCCCCCCTGCACCAGAGCCGACCCCCCCAGTCCCGGAGCCTGCGTTTGTCTGCAGCTGTTCTCTGATTCCCCGTGTGTGGCTTCTCACTGCTGCAGACACACGGGGAGTCAGGAAGCTGAGGAGACCGTGCAATCAGCACTGTTATCTCCTGCACATAGCAGTGACAATAACCTATGCAGAGTGACATCTGCAGGCTTCTATTACCGATCAGTGGTCTCCTGCCTGTGGAGCTGCTGGGTCCTAGCTTCCCAACAGCTTCAGCTCTGCTTTATCCTGGCCCCCTACCAGTTAAAGGGAACATGTCAGCAGAAATTTCACAATAAAAATAAAAGATTCCCCTCTGCAGCTCCTGGGCTGCTTCTAGAAAGGTTCCTGTTGTTATTGTGCCCCCTTTGAGACCTACAAAAATACTTTATGAAGTCTTACCTTTTTAGTATGCAAATGTGTTTTTATGGTCACGGGGGCGGGCTGTCTGGCGTCCGTTATTCCCCCTCCTGCCGCTTTACGCAGTCCCCCATTGCTCATTTACATACACAAGGACGCCTTCCTCATGTAACTGTCCTCCCGAAGTTTTGCGCATGTGAACGCTTTTTCAGGTGATTGCGCAGGCACGAGATTATGGGCGGCGCTGTGATTGTCATCAGCAGCATTAACCAAGTACCCGCCCATAATCTCGTGCCCGCACTTTTCCCTCTGACTCCACCGTTATGCGCAAGTGCTGGCCATATGAACCATGTTACCTATTACTGCTTGCACGAGATTATGGGCGGGTACTTGGATGACGCTGCTGATGACAATCACAGCGCCGCCCATAATCTCGCGCCCATGGTAATAGGTAACGTGGTTCATATGGACAGTGCTTGCGCATAACGGTGGAGGCAGAGTGAGAAGCGCGGGCACGAGATTATGGGAAGGTACTTGGATGACGCTGCTGATGACAATCACAGCGCCGCCCATAATCACGCGCCTGCGCAATCACCTCAAAAGCGTTCACACTTTGCACAGTGCTTACTCCCGCGAGAGTGGCACTGGGCATGCACAAAACTTCAGGAGGACAGTTACATGAGGAAGGCGTCCTCATGTATGGAAATGAGCAATGGGGGACGGCGTACAACGGCAGGAGGGGGAATAACGGACGCCAGGCAGCCCGCCCCCGTGACCATAAAAACAGATTTGCATACAAAAAGGTAAGACTTCATAAAGTATTATTTTAGGTCTCAAAGGGGGCACAATAACAACAGGAACCTTTCCAGAATTCATCCCAGGAGCTGCAGAGGGGAATCTTTTATTTTTTTTGCTAAATTTCTGGTGACAGTTTCCCTTTAAAGGGAACCTATCAGGTACAATCTGCACTCAGAGCCAGGAGCAGTTCTGGGTGTATATTGCTAATCCCTCCCTAACTGTCCCTGTATACACTAGCATAGATAAAGGCATCTATAGAAAAAGTATTTTTAAAGAGCTTATATCTTATGCTAATTAGTGCGGGGACTAGTCCCAAGGGCGTTACTTCACTTGGCTAGTCGGCTCATATAGCGTGTTAGTACTCACACAGGGGCGTAATAACATGCTAACATGCTATGCGAGCCGACTAGCCAAGTGAAGTAACGCCCTTGTGACTAGTCCCCGCGCTCATTAGCATAAGATATAAGATCTTTAAAAATATTTGTTCTTGATCTCTTTATCTATGCTAGTGTATACAGGGACGGTTAGGCAGGGATTAGCAATATGTACCCAGAACTGCTCCTGGCTCTGAGTGCATATTGCACCTGACAGGTTCACTTTAAAGGGAACCTGTCACCAGATTTGGGGCCTATAAGCTGCGGCCACCACCAGCGGGATCTTATGTACACATTCTAACATGCTGCATACCTCCCAACCGTCCCGGATACAGCGGGACTTTCACGCTTTACGTTGTTTGTCCCGTTGCCACGGGCGGGACGGCCGGCTCCCGGGCTCCGCCCACCCACTCTCTCTCCGCCTCCCTGCTTTTCCCTCCTACCATCCTAGTAGACGTGGCATAGAGAGGAGCGCTGCCTGTGCTGCTGCTGGTACAGTAAACTAATCTCCCCAGCGCTGATTTCCCTCCCTCCCCCCTCACCCCCTGCCGCCTGTCTGTGCGGGCGCCCCCCCTGCCGCCTGTCTGTGCGGGCGCCCCCCTGCCGCCTGTCTGTGCGGGCGCCCCCCTGCCGCCTGTCTGTGCGGGCGCCCCCCCTGCCGCCTGTCTGTGCGGGCGCCCCCCTGCCGCCTGTCTGTGCGGGCGCCCCCCCGCCGCCTGTCTGTGCGGGCGCCCCCCTGCCGCCTGTCTGTGCGGGCGCCCCCCTGCCGCCTGTCTGTGCGGGCGCCCCCCTGCCGCCTGTCTGTGCGGGCGCCCCCCTGCCGCCTGTCTGTGCGGGCGCCCCCCTGCCGCCTGTCTGTGCGGGCGGCCCGCCGCCTCATTGTGCGGGCGGCCGGCCGCCTCTCTCTGCGGGCGGCTGGCCGCCTCTCTGTGCGGGCGGCCCGCCGCCTGTCTGTGAAGGCGGCCGGCCGCCTGTCTGTGAAGGCGACCGGCCGCCTCACTGTGGCTGCCTGCGTGTCCGTGCTGGAGGCCCGCCGGCTGCCTGCGTGTCCGTGCTGGAGGCCCGCTGGCTGCCTGCGTGTCCGTGCTGGAGGCCCGCCGGCTGCCTGCGTGTTTGTGCTGAATGGGTGTGGATGGGGAGTGGATATGGGCGTGACTGTGAAATGGGTGTGGTTAGGGGGCGTGGCCTAAAAATTTGCCGCGGCGCGCTACGCGCGCCGCAAACTTTGTCCCTCTTTTCCTTCTTTAAAAGTTGGGAGGTATGACCACTGGTGTTCCCACTGCGTGTCCTTTCTGGTCGGGGTCCCTCCAATCCAGAGTATGGAATATGGAACAGGCTGTGGTTGTTTCCTGCACTCTCCACAGACCCTGGAATCCCCTGTAGCTGTAGAGAGCCCGAGCTGAGCTGCCTGCTCCAAGCCACGGGTCTTGTGGTGCTTCCAGAAGTGTAAGATGATGCCTGGACCGATGTCCTGACTGTGCTCCTCACCCCAAGCTGTGCCCGGGGGTAACTGACCAAGTGTGTCGATGCTCCTTCCTTTTCCCCAAGTGGTGCCCGCCCCCCAGGTGGTTGTCCCAGTGACCAGGAAAGTCCTATGCCTCGTGCCACCACCTGTCTACCCTAGGTCAATCCCGGTGGGAAATCACCTGTGTGTGGTTTGTGGATGTGAGAAACACCAGCAATTAACCTCTTCCTTACCCAGGATAAGTACTGCAGCTTAAGTGAGATGCAGTAAACTGTGGCAACTGAAGCCTCAGGGGCACCACACAGCCCCGGGACGAAGACCAAGAACTGGGACAGATGAGGCAGAGGCTGGTGTGGTCCAGAACTGGCCAGCACTGGTGGTAAAAGGCAGGCGGAAGATGCTTGCAGGAACTGGAGGTAACCAGATGGACACAAACGGGAACACGGGCACTACAAGATGTAAACAGAGACAAATTCCACACTTATATGGAGTGCGGAATAGCACGGGGGACTTGACAACTAGCAAGGGCAGAATAAATACAAAGACACATTGACCAGGTACCTCCCAATGGGGGAGGATGCCTTATAAACACTAAGCATAATGGCAGGGACCGGGAAGCACTTCCGGGTAAGCTCGTGCTGACCCTTTAAGAAGATGTAGAAAGTGCAGCTGCTCCCTAAGCGCGCTCCTGAGAGCCATTCTATCATCTGGTCACCGTGGACGATCACAAAAATCCAATCAGCAGAAAAACACAAGAGTGGTTGGAACCTGAGCTGAACGCAATCCCTTGTCAGACCACACTAGAAGTAGCTATGGAGTGTTCCTAAACACACCTAGATGCCTCGTCACAGCCAGAGAAACTTACTACACCTCACAGATAGAAATGAGGAAACCTATTTTGCCTCAGAGCAGTCCCCAAAGCAAGCAAAGCAAGGATTGTCCTGGCCGCTCGCCTGCTGCTGAGCTGTGGATTATCCTGGCCGCCCGCCTGCTGCTGAGCTGTGGATTGTCCTGGCCGCCCGGCTGCAGCTTAATTGTGGATTGTCCTGGCCACCCGCCTGCTGCTGAGCTGTGGATTGTTATAGCCGCCCGCCTGCTGCTGAGCTGTGGATTGTTATAGCCTCCCGCCTGCTGCTGAGCTGTGGATTGTCCTGGCCACCCGCCTGCTGCTGAGCTGTGTATTGTTATAGCCGCCCGCCTGCTGCTGAGCTGTGGATTGTTATAGCCTCCCGCCTGCTGCTGAGCTGTGGATTGTCCTGGCCACCCGCCTGCTGCTGAGCTGTGGATTGTTATAGCCGCCCGCCTGCTGCTGAGCTGTGGATTGTTATAGCCGCCCGCCTGCTGCTGAGCTGTGGATTGTTATAGCCTCCCGCCTGCTGCTGAGCTGTGGATTGTCCTGGCCACCCGCCTGCTGCTGAGCTGTGGATTATTCTAGCCGCCCGCCTGCTGCTGAGCTGTGGATTGTTCTGGCCGCCCGCCTGCTACTGAGCTGTGGATTGTCCTGGCCGCCCGCCTGCTGCTGAGCTGTGGAGTGTCCTGGCCGCCCGCCTGCTGCTGAGCTTTGGATTGTCCTGGCCGCCCGCCTGCTGCTGAGCTGTGGATTGTCCTGGCCGCCTGCCTGCTGCTGAGCTATGGATTGTCCTGGCCGCCCGCCTGCTGCTGAGCTGTGGATTGAAACTTAACTTTTAATCTAACAATAAAATCACATATCATAAAGTGCAGTGCATTATACAAAAATTGCCAGAAGGCAAAACGATAGATGGATCTCACCCGATCTTTCTCCACAGGTAAGATTAAGCACCAAATCAGAAATGAGGGATCACAGGCTAGAAACAGCGGGGTCAGCAGTCATGTAAATGGACATCCGCCCTGACACGGGCAGCACCCTAGTAAGCTGTCTGCCCCGCAACCTCATAAAAAAAAAACGCCCTCCCTTTATTTTTTTTAAAAAAAATAAAGAAAGAAAAAAAAAATAGAAAGTTGAATTTTATTTAACTTTTAATAAGTTTTAAAACAAAAAATCTTTTACATAATATTCAATAATTCTGATGTTGTTTTATATTTGTGTTGTTGTTGCTGTGTAATTCTTAGTTTTTTATTAGAAGTGAATCCTATGTAATGTGATTAGAGGCGGGTGCGGTTCTGTTCAGGATGTCTCTACTTTGAAATAAGGGATTAGTCTCTATATAAGCATGCCTCTTCATAGAGTTAGATGTATACATCTTTTTTCTCTCAATTATACCTGAAGAAGGCTGAAGGATAAAACATCCGAGCCGAAACGCGTTGTATAATTAACCATATTTTAATGTACAAATAAAATATCTCTTTACTTATTTGTATATTGGTCTAGTCATATGACCGAAAATCATCCAATATGTTCCACCATTGGTAGCAGGAGCGCCGCAAGACTGGTAATTGCCTTTGGAACGTCTCAATATAATGAGATTTTAGAAAATCAGCACAAAGGTTCTCATTTTCAGTTCTCACCAGGGGGCTATCCATGTGAAGTTGGCATTCTGGAATTGTACAGGATTTCCTCTCTTGCTACAGATACAAATTGCTAATGGGCCTCAAGTGCATTTATTCATGGCATTAGAGTGCCAGCCCGGTTGGTACAATGAGTAATACAGGACATTGTAGTATAAAATTATAGCGCAAAAATAAATGTATGAGCAGCAATTTATCACCAAATGCACTATTGCCCTCTTTCACCCAGGGTTCACTACCATAGCCCTGTATCTAAATGAACTGACGCTACTGTGATGCCCTGGACTAGCCAGGTAGTCACAGATAGTGCCCCGCACAGCACCAGTGCCAGATTAGGTAACATCAGCCAAACACATAAACCCTAGTCACCTCCCTCAGTGCTTGATGGACACACCAGGGGGGCGGAGCCAGGTGGTTGGCATGCCCGCCGAGGAGTTCTGAGGGCCTGAGGCAGGAAACAGGGCAGTTCAGTTTGAGTGTTGAGCAGTGAGAAGGTCAGGCCCGTGGTACGGACCTGTGTCAGACTGACAGGTGTGAGTGTCGTAGCCCGCACACCTTGGCTAGGAGGCAGACGGTGGCCTAGCCTGCAGGAGCCAGGAACACGGCTCGGTGGAACCATGGTGGACCGGGACAGGGTAGTGTCCCGCCGGTACCGACCCGGGGAACCAACTGGAAACCGGAGCACACAGGGGGGTACTCAGACCCTGAAACGAGGTTCAGAAGCCACTGGACTGAGTTAATTCACTGATTGAGGTCTGGACTATAGGTCCTTTCCCACCCAAGTCCCGACTGAAGACAACAGCCCACCGAGGGGGATAGAAAGCCACCGCATAGGCAGAGAGATCCCACGGGCCAGTGTCTGCGGGCAAATGTGCTTTCCCGACATACATACAGCCGGGAAACAGACTCCCGTTGCTGAAGCGCAGGCAGTCTACACATACACTACACGGTGCAGGAGAAAGGCAAAGACCACCGAACCGGGTGGGGGACCAGGCGCAGGCGGCTGCGGGCACCGATCACCATCAACTTTGTTTACCAGAGACTTGTGTGTGTCAATAACAGTGAGTACCACAGTGCCATCCGGCCGCGCACCGCCCTGCACTGCCCAGCTACTTCTCCCCAACGGGTCCCGGGGCCATCATCACTGCCCACGGAGAGGTTAACATCTTGCTGCATAACCATCTCCCCCGGGTGCCCCGTAACTGCCTCGGTGGTGTCTACACCTTCACCACATCCCGTGGGTGGCGTCACGAACTCAAACACGGCTCCAGCCGTACACCTACCTAACCACCTCCCTACGTAGCGCCAGCATCCTTTCAGAGCGAAGTGACCCCGGGTCCGGAGGCGCTCGAGCCATCCACCAACGAGCCCAGATCCGAGCGTCTCGGCTGCAGCCGAGCGCGGGGCGGTTCACTACCCTATGCCCCTCAGGATATGTGCAAGGTTTTATAGCTATAGAAAGGCCACAAGAGGCATTTACACCCACCAACCTTCCTTTTTTGCCTGACCGTACAGATTCTTTTACCATCGTTGGAAAAGGGGACAGTGGCATGTGATGCTTCTGTGTTTTTTTTTTCGTTTTTTTTTTTTTTTAATCCACCATATCGTTCCAGAGATATGAGCCTTGGTTTTTAGTCAAAATTTTTTCGGTCCTTACCAAGGAGCGAGGGGTCAATAATGTAGCCTAGAGACACGTCCCCAAAAAATCCTGTAAACACCACACTTTTGGTAAGTGCCATAAAAATTAGCAATAAATAACTATGCGGTGGATTTAAAAAAAATAATGGGTCACTCAGGGGAAAATTTGGAAACTATTCTGTCTCTTCCTGGTAGCAATGAATCCAACCGCTCTAATTATCAGTCCCTTAGATAACTGTATGATTTTACTCACTCTACCGGCTTCCACAGATAGTGTTAACTCAGCCCAACAATGACTTGTAGGAAGACAAGGAGAAACGCTGTAGTTTTCTTCTAGAATCTTGTATTAAGTACAAAGTAAATGCAGGTGAAAAGGAATAATCTGTACAGGGTTGCAGACATGTCTCTTCAGTAATGGTTCCTCTAGACCAGGGGTGGGCAATTAATTTTCCCATGGGGCCGCATGAGAAATTGGGATTGGTTTAGAGGGCCGGACTAATATAATTACCTCAGTTCTACCCAATATACTACATCACTACACCCCCTCCATATACTACACCTGTAATAAACTACACCACTACACCCCTATATACTACACCTGTATTATACTACACTCCCTCCATATACCTGTAATATACTACACCCCCATATACACCTGTATTATACTACACCACTATATAATACACCTCCGATATACTACATCATTACACCCCTATATACTACACCTGTAATATACTACATCACTACACCCCTATATACTACACCTGTAATATACTACATCACTACACCCCTATATACACCTGTAATATACTACATCACTACACCCCATATACTACACCTGTAATATACTATATCACTACACCCCTATATACTACACCTGTAATATACTACATCACTACACCCCTATATACACCTGTAATATACTACATCACTACACCCCATATACTACACCTGTAATATACTACACCTCCATATAGCACACCTGTAATATACTACACCTCCATATAGCACACCTGTAATATACTACATCACTACACCACTATATAGCACACCTGTAATATACTACACCTCCATAGAGCACACCTGTAATATACTACACCTCCATAGAGCACACCTGTAATATACTACACCTCCATAGAGCACACCTGTAATATACACCTCAATATAGCACACCTGTAATATACTACGCCTCCATATAGTGCACCTGTAATATACTACACCTCCATATAGTACACCTGTAATATACTACACCTCCATAGAGCACACCTGTAATATACTACACCTCCATAGAGCACACCTGTAATATACACCTCAATATAGCACACCTGTAATATACTACGCCTCCATATAGTGCACCTGTAATATACTACACCTCCATATAGTACACCTGTAATATACTACACCTCCATATACTACACCTCCATATAGCACACCTGTAATATACTACACCTCCATATAGTACACCTGTAATATACTACATCACTACACCCCATATACTACACCTGTAATATAGTACACCCCCATATAGCACACCTGTAATATACTACAACTCCATATAGTACACCTGTAATATACTACACCTCCATATAGCACACCTGTAATATACTACACCTCCATGTAGCACACCTGTAATATACTACATCACTACACCCCTATATAGCACACCTGTAATATACTACACCTCCATATAGCACACCTGTAATATACTACACCTCCATATAGCACACCTGTAATATACTACACCTCCATATAGCACACCTGTAATATACTACACCTCCATATAGCACACCTGTAATATACTACACCTCCATATAGCACACCTGTAATATACTACACCTCCATATAGCACACCTGTAATATACTACATCACTATACCCCCATATACTACACCACTATATACACCTCCATATAACACACCTGTAATATACTACACCCCCATATGTCACACACCCTGCTCCCCATACAGCCTGCACCCCCATATCACACACTACACCCCATACAGCCTGCACCCCCATATCACACACACTACACCCCCATATGTCACACACCATGCCCACATATCTCACCCTGCCTGTAATATACTACATCACTACACCCCATATACTACACCTGTAATATAGTACACCCCCATATAGCACACCTGTAATATACTACAACTCCATATAGTACACCTGTAATATACTACACCTCCATATAGCACACCTGTAATATACTACACCTCCATGTAGCACACCTGTAATATACTACATCACTACACCCCTATATAGCACACCTGTAATATACTACACCTCCATATAGCACACCTGTAATATACTACACCTCCATATAGCACACCTGTAATATACTACACCTCCATATAGCACACCTGTAATATACTACACCTCCATATAGCACACCTGTAATATACTACACCTCCATATAGCACACCTGTAATATACTACATCACTATACCCCCATATACTACACCACTATATACACCTCCATATAACACACCTGTAATATACTACACCCCCATATGTCACACACCCTGCTCCCCATACAGCCTGCACCCCCATATCACACACTACACCCCATACAGCCTGCACCCCCATATCACACACACTACACCCCCATATGTCACACACCATGCCCACATATCTCACCCTGCCTGTACCCCAACTTACCCCTCTCAAACACTGCACCCCTTCACAACCTTCTGTCAGTCTGCAGCCCTCATATGCCACTCACCCTGCAACTCCATCTTCCCTCATATGCACTCACCCTGCAACTCCATCTTCCCTCATATGCCACTCACCCTGCAACTCCATCTTTCCACATATGCCACTCACCCTGCAACTTCATCTTCCCACATATGCCACTCACCCTGCAACTCCATCTTCCCTCATATGCCACTCACCCTGCAACTCCATCTTCCCACATATGCCACTCACCCTGCAACTCCATCTTCCCTCATATGCCACTCACCCTGCAACTCCATCTTCCCTCATATGCCACTCACCCTGCAACTCCATCTTCCCACATATGCCACTCACCCTGTAACTCCATCTTCCCACATATGCCACTCACCCTGCAACTCCATCTTCCCTCATATGCCACTCACCCTACAACTCCATCTTCCCTCATATGCCACTCACCCTGCAACTCCATCTTCCCTCATATGCCACTCACCCTGCAACTCCATCTTCCCTCATATGCACTCACCCTGCAACTCCATCTTCCCTCATATGCACTCACCCTGCAGCTCCATCTTCCCTCATATGCCACTCACCCTGCAACTCCATCTTCCCTCATATGCCACTCACCCTGCAACTCCATCTTCCCACATATGCCACTCACCCTGCAACTCCATCTTCCCTCATATGCCACTCACCCTGCAACTCCATCTTCCCACATATGCCACTCACCCTGCAACTCCATCTTCCCACATATGCCACTCACCCTGTAACTCCATCTTCCCACATATGCCACTCACCCTGCAACTCCATCTTCCCTCATACGCCACTCACCCTGCAACTCCATCTTCCCTCATATGCCACTCACCCTGCAACTCCATCTTCCCTCATATGCCACTCACCCTGCAACTCCATCTTCCCTCATATGCCACTCACCCTGCAACTCCATCTTCCCTCATATGCACTCACCCTGCAACTCCATCTTCCCTCATATGCCACTCACCCTGCAACTCCATCTTCCCTCATATGCCACTCACCCTGCAACTCCATCTTCCCTCATATGCACTCACCCTGCAGCTCAATCTTCCCTCATATGCACTCACCCTGCAACTCCATCTTCCCACATATGCCACTCACCCTGCAACTCCATCTTCCCACATATGCCACTCACCCTACAACTCCATCTTCCCACATATGCCACTCACCCTGCAACTCCATCTTCCCTCACATGCCCCTCACCCTGCAGCCCCCCTCCCCCTCATGTCCCCTCTTTTCTCATTACCAGTTATCATGTGTCCACATCTCCTTCAGGATTCAGCATGTCTTGCTTTCTGCCCGGCATCCCGTGTCTCCTCCCACACAGTCACATGGGCGTGACATCATCGCAGGTCCTGCAAGATGAATTATTCCGTCTGCTGTGCTGCTTCTTCTCCTGCCCGGCGGGAACTTTTGAAATGACACACGCAGCGCAGTACTGACAACGTCAGAGCGCGCGCGTGTGTCACTGACAATTAGTGCCGGCAGGGAACAGAGGAAAGACTCCTGCGTTCCGCTGCCTGCACTGACTGTGCGAACCTGCACAGGATCTCTCCCTGCTCGGCACGCTGCAGCCCGGCTCCACTGCACCGGCTGAAGACGGGCGGGCCGGTCACAGAGAGCAAGCGGGCCGGATGTGGCCCGCGGGCCGCCCCTTGCCCAGGTCTGCTCTAGACTAAACTGAAGGAGAAGGGAGGAGCATTCTATACAGAAGCCAACTAAGGGAGGTACATATGGATAAACTTCATAAAGTCTAATCTACCTAGTAACAATAAAGGATTTTCCTGATAGGAGGAAAAAATATGCAATGCAAGAATTATATACAACAGGTTGTTCCCATTCATGGGACACAACACTCCCCGTCTGAAATCATATGATTTCACAAGTCCTTCTACGACGTAAGGAGTCGATCCTGTCCCTCGATGTCACGAAACCTGTAACGAGAAAAGAGACAAACACAAAAAATGCAACAGTAATGCACTGAATTCAAGTCCATGCTTGGTTGATGACGCGTTGTCCTTGCGTAAAAATGTAAAAGTAGAAAAATGTAAAAAATGAATCCAAGTTCAACAAACCCATCTTCAGATTGGGGAAGCCGCAAACATGCCAACTCTTCCTCCAACCCAATAATCCAACGGTAAAGTTTTAATCCAAAGGAAAAGTTCAAGGTTCAATTGGACACGGACAGTTGTGTCTCCGTACAGCAGGGGTAAGGAAAGGTACGCTCCCCGCCGTGGCAGTGTCCAACGACAAAGTTACTTCATGTAACGTCCTCCTTTGGTAAAAGTAGCACGAGTTCGGTGACTGGACGAATCACACACATGTGCCAGCCGTTGCACGTTGAAAACTTGTAGTCGGTGAAACAGTGAGCAATGTGAATAAGACAAGCTATGGCTCGTACCTCAGATGACCAACTTGAGAAGCGCTCGAAGCGATGAGGTCTCAACTTCTGTTTTGATGTCACTGAAGTGTAGCGAGCGGAGACGACCGGTCTAATTTCCTTGTCGGATTCTGGTTCCACCAGCTCGTACATGTTGCCGGCGTAGTTATCGCAGGTCTCCTCGTATAAGATACTTGGAGGTGTCAGCCACATGTTGCCGAGTTTGGCCGCTGTAGTGAGTCTCATTCCTCGGTCAGCTGGGTTTTGTTCGGTGGGAATGTGGTGCCACTGTTCAGCATGATCTCTGTTAAGGATATTTTGTGTAATCTCGACAAAGCATTTCTCCATCTCTGGTTGTCTTTCCAAAGTGCGTTTTAGAGAGGAGGACCTTGCGGTTGCTTGCTGGGAGTTGTTTGGCAACCTTGGCCTTGGAGACCGAAAGAGTAATGGGGTTACCCAACTATTAGAGTCATTTTGAGAGAACTCTTTATCCATAATCTTTATGAATTCTTTGTCTTCTCTCATCGGAGCCAATTTGTTGTCTTCGTTTGTAGACTCGAACGCTGTTGACCCGAAGTCGTCATCCCAGAGATGATATGCGTCCGCGCAGTCGGGAGGCTGCTGTCGCCACCTGGGGTCGCTCAGCCTTTCTTTCACCCCGTAGTGATGCGGACATGGTTGAAAGTGAGTGCCGCAACCGTTTGGGAGGATGTGCGTCTTGTAGGAGGAGATCACGTCGGGACTCTTCATTTTGCCTATGCAGACGTTTCCTATGATCACCCAGCCTAAGTCGTAGCGCTGAGCGAATGGCGCATCGTGTGGCCCGTTGATGTGTTGGCGTACTTTGTGTAGCTGGAGGATGTCCCTTCCAATCAGAATCAGGATTTTTGCACTATGATCAAGAGGTGGGATCTTGCTGGCAATAGTTCTCAGGTGAGGGTCGTGAAGAGCTGCCTCTGGTGTTGGAATCTCTTCCCGGTTAGCCGGTATCTGGTTGCACTCGATGAGTGTCGGTAGAGGTATCTCTACAGTATTTTCAAGAGATGTTACCACAAGACCACTGGCTCTTCTTCCGCAAGCTTCTGAGATGCCGCTGCAAGTGCCTAGTGTATAAGGGTAGGCATTTCCTTTTAAGCCGAACAAGTCGAAGAGTTCAGACCTGGCAAGTGACCTGTTACTCTGGTCGTCCAGGATGCTGTACACCTTCACGGCCCTTTCTGGGTGACCTTTGGGATATACCCTTACTAGGCATATTTTCGCACAAGACTTGTCCCAGAGATCTTCTCCGCAGACTGCAGTGCACGAGGAAGATTCTGTGAGGTGGTTCGCAGCTTGGCCTGTACTCTCCCCGCCATGACTTGTGGTAGGAGAAGGTGTAGGTGCAGGATCAGGCTGAGATGGGTGGAGCGCTTGAACGTGATCTGTGCTGTCACACTCCATGCACTTAATTGTAACCTTACAGTCCTTGGCAAGGTGTTCTGTAGAGGCACAACACCTGAAACATACCCCAAACCTTTTCAAGAGTTCCTTTCGTTCTTGGAGGGGTTTCTTCCTGAAGCCAATGCACTTCTTCAGAGGATGTGGCAGTTTGTGAATAGGACACTGGCGGTTTGGATTTTCTACCTTCCCGCCTTCATTGCCCTTGTCTGGTGCTGACGTTGGTGTAGGTGGTAGAACGTCGGTATTCTTGACTGATACTGGGCCCCTACATTTTCTGTCATTTTGATGAGGGCTCTCATATCCGGGAGCTGGTGAAGTGGAGCCGGTGGGTTCTCCACAGGTGAAGCTGGGGTCTGCCTTACGTTCCGCGATGCCGTTGATGAACTCGCAAAAGTAGGAGAATGGAGGGAAGGAGACTTGGTGCTCTTTTTTATAGCTTGTTCCTACCGTGGTCCACCTTTCCTGCAAGTTGTAAGGTAACTTGGCAACTATGGGTTTCACCCCACGAGCGGTGTCCAGGTAGCTGAGGCCAGGTAGGTGTGTGTCTGTTTTGGCCAGCTGGAGCTCAGACAGCAGGTCGCTGAGTTCCTGGTACTTTGAAGCATCCTTGCCAGATATTTTGGGAAGGTCGTATAGTTGTTTCAGCAATGCATCTTCAATTACTTCAGGACTGCCGAAGCCTTTCTCTAGTCTGTCCCATGCGGTTGCGAGACCAGTTGTTGGGTCGCTGATGTAGTTGGATCTGAGTCTCTTGATTCTCTCAGTAGACCGTGGCCCTAGCCACCTGATTAGCAAGTCCAGCTCTTCAGCAGCTGTAATGCCGAGGTCACGCGTTGCGGTTTTGAAGGCACACTTCTACCCTCTGTAGTTTTCGGGTTGGTCGTCAAACTTTGTGAGACCGGTGTTGGTGAGTTCTGGGCGGATCATGTACCTCGCAAAGTCGGACATGTCTGATCTTTCCGACATTGGGGGCACATTTGCTGATTGCGTGGTGCTGGTTGCGTGATTCGTAGCTTCTTGGTTCGGGAACATGGGAAAGTATGGAGTGGTGTAGGCGTTTAGACCAGTGATCGGTTTGGTGTGTACAATCTCTGTTGTATACGGGGCTGGAACTACATAGTTGTTGGGAGTGTAGCGCCTTGCCGGCATGTTAGGTTGCATGTAGACATGGGCATACGGAGGTTGCTGATGCGCAGGGTGTGGCTGTGCATTGGAATATGAAGCTGGTTCAGGCTTGAAAGTCTGAGGTGCATTGGACTGACCTGGAAGGCTGGAAGCTGTAGGTGGATCAGTGTCTTGAGGCTCTGGAGAAGCGTTAGCACTGACGGGAATGTTGATGGTAGTTGGCAGTTCGTCGGCTTGACTCAGCACGTAATCTCTTGTACGCATAAGTGAGTCTTCTGTGTCGAGATCACACAAACTGGCGCTGCCTTCTTGGCTCCCACCCAGAGCTTGCTCAAAGACTTTTAGCCTTGCCATGGCCGCCACATGTTCACATTCCTTCTGAAGGGCTTCAATTTCTGCTTCCTTGCGTGCAGATTCTGCAATTGTCTCTGCTTCCTTGCGTGCAGATTCTGCTTTCATCTCTGCTTCTCTGCGTGCAGATTCTGCTTTCATCTCTGCTTCCTTGCGTGCAGATTCTGCTTTCATCTCTTCTTCCTTGCGTGCAGATTCTGCTTTCATCTCTGCTTCTCTCTGGGCGAAGATGGCGTGTACTTTTGTTGTTTCTGCTTCAGCACGCGCCTTTATGAGCTGCTCGCTGAGGGTTGAGTACCTTGATGAGCCTGATTTGAGTAAGTGCCTTGAGCTCTTAATGGACCTGGATTTGTAAGATGCCGCTCCTGACATTTGCGCCATTTTTGCTTCAGTCTTGCTCACAATGTCGCGCACAGTTTGGTCTCGTTCAGCATTAAGCTGTTGGAAGTCCTGTAGTTCTTTTTGAGACTTGGACGTATTTGCTCTCAGCAGGGTAGAGGAATATTTTTTACAAATCTCTTTGTAGGACTGGTATGCTGAGTACAGTTGTTCCAGGGCTCCCTCTGGTGGTAGCTCATGAGCACCGGGCGCAGATAAAACAGTCACTTGTTTTTGCACTCTTTGCCACAATAATGTTGTGTGGGTAAACAGTTCACTTCTGGCTGTTTCTAGGTTCTCTTTAACCTTCCATGTTGGTTTGGTCAACCGCTTAGATCTTTCACTGTAGTTTAAGTGTGAGTCCCTGTCTTCCTATTGTTGCCTTAACCCCTTCACGACCGGCCGATTTTTCGCTTTCCGTTTTTTTTTTTTCGCCATTCTTTTTCTGAGACACGTAACTTTTTTATTTTTCAGTCAATATGGTCATGTGAGGGCTCATTTTTTGCGGAACGAGCTGTACTTTTAAATGAGACCATCAGTTTTACCATATAGTGTACTAGAAAACAGCAAAAAAATTCCAAATGCTGAAAAATTGCAAAAAAATTGCGATAGCACTATGGTTTTTGAGATATTTTATTCACTGTGTTCACTACATGGTAAAACTGATGTGTGGTTGTGATGCCTCAGGTCAGTGCGAGTTCGTAGACACCAAACATGTATAGGTTTACTTTTATATAAAGGGTTAAAAAAAAATCGGAAGTTTGTCCAAAAAAAGTGGCGCACGTTTTACGCCATATTACGTGACCCGTAGCGTTCTCATTTTTCGGGATCTATGGCTCAATGACGGCTTATTTTTTGCGTCTCGAGCTGATGTTTTTAACGGTACCATTTTTGCGCAGATGCTACGTTTTGATCGCCTCTTATTGCATTTTACGCAAAAGTTGTGGCGACAAAAAAACATCGTTTTGGCGTTTGGAATTTTTTTGCCGCTACGCCGTATTCTGATCAGATTAATTGATTTTATATTTTGATAGATCGGGCGTGTCTGAACGCGGAGATACCAAATGTGTGTGTATATTTTTTTATTTTTTTAACCCTTTAATTTTCAATGGGGCGAATGGGGGGTGATTTGAACTTTTAGGTTGTTTTTTTTTTTAATTTTTTAAAACTTTTTTTTAACTTAACTTTTTTTTTATTTTACTAGTCCCCCTAGGGGGCTATTGCGATCAGCATTCCGATCGCTCTGCAGTATCTGCTGATCACAGCTACAAGGCTGTAAACAGCAGATACGCTCTCTTTCTCTTTTGCTGTGCCACTGGCACAGCGAAAGTGAAACCAAGTCAGGTGTAGTACAGGAGTCATCACATGACCCTGTGCTACCATGACAACTATCGGGAGTCACGTGATCGCGTCACGTGACTTCCGGTATCGGGCGGTAAGTAAAACATTACCGCAATCGCGCTTATAATGGCGCTGTCACGTATTGACAGCGCCATATAAGGGGTTAATCGGCACGAGCAGATAACGATTCTGCTTGTGCCTAGCAGGCACACATCTCAGCTGTGAAAATGAGCTGAGATGTGCGCCGATTGCGGCATGCTGCCGCCGGAGGACCGCGGGCAGTAACATTATGACATTTAGGACGTAATTTTACTGCCCGCGGTCGTTAAGGAGTTAAAGCAGGTAGTGAGAGGGCTCTCTTTGACTCCATCAGGAAGGGTGAATGCTGCTCTGTACTGGTTGTCAGGGAAACAATACAATGTTGCAATCTCTGCAGCCAGCAGTCTGTGTTTGCAGGATGTATTTGCAAAGTCTCTGGCTGCAATTTACAATTAGCTTATGGGAGATTCTTGGTTATAGCTGCACACAGTTCTGATAACAGGTTAATACTTTACATTGCACTTTGTCTGAAGCTGCTATAAAGTTTTATGCTGTGGCTTGTTATCAGCCCCTTGGGGTAATCCTTTCTCTGGATTGTATGCAGTATAGCACTCCTGGAAACAGGTTCTTTACTGATATATGAATACTAATCCCGGTCACAGCTAATCCTTTTCACTATTCTGTCTCTTCCTGGTAGCAATGAATCCAACCGCTCTAATTATCAGTCCCTTAGATAACTGTATGGTTTACTCACTCTACGGCTTCCACAGATAGTGTTAACTCAGCCCGATGACTTGTAGAAAGACAAGGAGAAACGCTGTAGTTTTCTTCTAGAATCTTGTATTAAGTACAAAGTAAAGGCAGGTGAAAAGGAATAATCTGTACAGGGTTGCAGACATGTCTCTTCAGTAATGGTTCCTCTAGACTAACTGAAGGAGAAGGGAGGAGCTTTCTATACAGAAGCCAACTAAGGGAGGTACATAGGGACAAACTTCATACAGTCTAATCTACCTAGTAACAATAAAGGATTTTCCTGATAGGAGGAAAAAATATGCAATGCAAGAATTATAAACAACAGGTTGTTCCCATTCATGGGACACAACAGAAACAAAAACATAGCATACTCAATAAAATAGTGGAAATACAAGAAGACCAAAAACTGGTCACTTTTTAATCTGGTGAAAGGTCTTCTTTGAAGCTTTTGGGGGAAAAAAATCCTAAAAAGTCACATTACACCAGAAATTGGATCAAAAACAATTCTATATTTTCATAGTATTTTAGAGAAAAATTCAGCAAAAATAAGGCATAAAACAAATGTAATGACCATACCAGTGTCCCCGTGCTGTCCTGCCCCCCTCACCCAGCAGGGACCGTGGTTCGTTCACCTGCCCGGTCGTCCTGCGGTGGCTGCCCAGTCCTTGGATCATCCTGCTGTCTCTCGGGACCTGAACACACCACACAGGCCTCCTGGAATGCCCATAGGGTGCGCGACCATGCCACTTTTCTAAAAGGGCCAGTGCGCCCTGACCCGGAAGTGCCTCTCGGGTCAGCTGAGAGGTTTGAAGTATTTAAGGCACCTTCCCCTTTAGGGAGATGCCTGAGCATGGGCAACCAGTTAGTTACATGGCTAGTTCTCAGGTCCTTAATGCTGCTTTCACTGCTGCTGTTATTGTGCTACATTTTGCTGCTGATTTGTGTCTATGTTTCAGTGCTATCCTAACCTGCTGCTGCTACAATCATCTACACCGGTCAACTAACACGATAACCGCTATTGCAAGTATGCACGCCAGTCACTGCTACTCCATCCATCCATCCATACTGGACGAATCCATGATACAGGCTGCTGCTGTTGCTGCTTTTACAAGAGACTGTGTTGTATCCGTATTGCCAACTTATCAGCCTGTGTACCCGCTGCCTCCTCTGTTGGCAGTAGTAAAGACTCGGTGACCGTTCCAGTTCACAACTCCAGGCAAGTAAATGGTACTTTAGGTCCAGTGGACCCACTAATACCATGCTCACCCTATGGGCATAACAGGGAACCTATGGAGGACATTGCCGGTGTCAGGTGATTCACCAGGATCCAAAATAGCAATCAGGAAATGAGAGCAGCAGGGCAGGAGGAGACAGGGAGCCGTATACTCAAGCAACTAGACTAAGCTTAGGGGCGGGCTTTTAAACAGATGAACAGGAAGTAGGGCAACAGAACAGAAAACTCCATGTTAACAAAGGGCAAGATCCTTCAGAAGCAAGCTGGAAATGCCAGAACACTGACAGGATGTTATGGTGTGGGGCGTGTGGGGGGATATGGAAAGAGGCAGTGTGAGGGGCATATTATAGAGAGGGACAGTGTGAGGTGATATTATGGAGAGGGGCAGTGTGTGGGGGGATATTCTGTAAAGGGAGAGTGTGTGTGGGATATTATACAAAGGAACAGTGTGAGATGATAATATAGAGAGGGGCAGTGTGTGTGTGCTATTATAGAGAGGGGCAGTGTGTGGGGAAATTATGGAGAGGACCAGTGTGTGGGGGTATATTTTGTGCAGGAAGTACAGTGAGGGGCAATTATTTATTCAGGGTGCAGCATGGGAGACATTTATATTTCTAGGGCAGCATAATGATACTTTTTTTTAGTTTACTTTTAGGACCTCGTGTTGGGATTTGCTTCTGAAGACAGCAAAAAGGAAAATCTGGAGAGAAAAGCTGTGGGAGTGAAATTTCATCATGGTGTCTGTACTACATGGAGGCAAAAGGGATCCAAACAACTCCAATCTGAGATGTCAACTCTCAGGTACTTGGACGTAAGTCTTTACTTAAGATCCTGACTACGTCTCATCAGTACTGTGGTTCCTATATCATCCACAGTCTGATGATGGCTGATGACAACAACTCCCAGTATCTACTTACCAGTGGGCAAGGAGATACTGAGAATTGTAGGTTCAATATGGAGCTGACCTGACAATACATTTCATCGCTGTACTAAGCTAGATGCTGCCTTCATGTACTAATGGTGGTTCTGGTGCCACGCTTATGTACAGATGGGTTTATGTGTATATATATATATAGTATATACTGTATCTCTGTATGTATGTGCTGTATATATATATATATATATATATATATATACACAGTACAGACCAAAAGTTTGGACACACCTTCACATCTCTAGAACAACTGTTAAGAGGAGGCTTTGTGCAGCAGACCTTCATGGTAAAATAGCTGATAGGAAACCACTGCTAAGGACAGACAACAAGCAGAAGAGACTTGTTTGGGCTAAAGAACACAAGGAATGGACATTAGACTAGTGGAAATCTGTGCTTTGGTCTGATGTGTCCACATTTGAGATCTTTGGATCCACCCACTGTGTCTTTGTAGAAAAAGTGAACGGATGGACTCTACATGGCTGGTTCCCACCGTGAAGCATGCAGGAGGAGGTGTGATGGTGTGGGGGTGCTTTGCTGGTGACACTGTTGGGGATTTATTCAAAATTGAAGGCATACAGAACCAGCATGCCTACCACAGCATCTTGCAGCGGCATGCTATTCCATCCGGTTTGCGTTTAGTTGGACCATCATTTATTTTTCAACAGGACAATGACCCCAAACACACCTCCAGGCTGTGTAAGGGCTATGTGACTAAGAAGGAGAGTGATGGGGTGCTACGCCAGATGACCTGGCCTCCACAGTCACCAGACCTGAACCCAATCGAGATGGTTTGGGGTGAGCTGGACCGCAGAGTGAAGGCAAAAGGGCCAACAAGTGCTAAGCATCTCTGGGAACTCCTTCAAGACTGTTGGAAAACCATTTCCGGTGACTACCTCTTGAAGCTCATCAAGAGAATGGCAAGAGTGTGCAAAGCAGTAATCAAAGCAAAAGGTGGCTACTTTGAAGAACCTAGAATATAAGACATATTTTCAGCTGTTTCACACTTTTTTAAGTATTTCATTCCACATATTTTAATTCATAGATTTGAGGCCTTCGATGTGAATCTACAATTTTCAGAGTCCTGAAAATAAAGAAAACTGAGAAGGTGTGTCCAAACTTTTGGTCTGTACTGTGTGTGTGTGTGTATATATATATATATATATATATATATATATATATATATATTGCTCAAAAAAATAAAGGGAACACTAAAATGCCATTGTGTTGTTTAAATGTTCCCTTTATTCTCTTGAGCAGAATATATATATACAGTATATGTGCCGCCCTGTGCTCAGCTGCAACCGAGCCGCTCGGATCCGGGCTCGCTGGTGGGTGGCTTGAGCGTCTGCGGGCCCGGGGGCCCCGTGGTCAATCCGATCTAAAAGGGATTGGCGGTTTGGGGGACGTAGGTGTACGGCCGGAGCCGTGTTTTAAGTTTGTGACGCCACCCACGGGATTTGGTGAAGGTGGACACCACCGCTGCATTTATGGGGCACCCGGGGGAGATGGTATGCAGCAAGTTGTTAACCCCTCCGTGGGCAGGGATGGTGGCCCCGGGACCCGTTGGGGGGGTTTTGGCGCTGCAGGGAGATGGGCGGCCGGAGGGCACTGGTGTATTCACTATTAGAATGAAACACTCGAGTCTCTGGTAAACCAAGATGATGGTGGTCGGCGCCCGCAGCTGGCTGCAGTCGGGTTCCCCCACCCAGTTGGTGGTCTCTGCCTTTTTCCTGCACCTGGTTGTGATGATGGACTACCTGAACTTGCAATACAGGAGTCCGCTCCCCGGCTTGTGTATGTCGGAGGAGCCCTTTGCCCGCAGACGCTGGCCTGTGGGATCACTGAGCCGTGGCGGTGGCTTTCTATCCCCCTCGTTGGGCTGTAGTCTTCTATGAGTGACTTTGGGTGGGAAAGGACCTAAAGTCCAGACCGCAATCAGTTAATTAACTCAGTCCAGTAGTTTCTAGACCTCGTTTCAGGGTCTGAGTACCCCCTCATGTGTTCCGGTTTCCGAGTCGGTTCCCCGGGTCGGTACCGGCGGGCCACTACCCTGTCCCGGTCCACCATGGTTCCACTGAGCCGTCTTCCCGGCTCCTGCAGACAGAGACCTCCGTATGCCTCTAGCCAAAGGTACCAGGGCTCCTAACTTGGCACCTGTCAGTCTGTCACAGGCCTGTCACACAGGCCTGTCCTCCTCCGCTTCACTCTAAACTGAACTCCAGACTACACTAAACTGTACTCCTGTGTTTCCTGCCTGAGGCTCCCTGAACTCGTCGGTGGGCGTGCCAACCACCTGGCTCCGCCCCCCTGGTGTGTCCATCCAGCCCTGAGGGAGGTGACTAGGCTTTAATGTGGTTGGCTGGTGTTACCTAGTGAGGGGACTGGTGTTGTGCGGGGCTTTATCGGTGACTACCTGGCTTGTCCAGGGCGTTATATATATATATATATATATATATATATATATATATATATATATATATATCTCATGTATTCGCTGTCAGGTTTCCTATCATAAATTTGAAAATCAAATTTACACTTGATTTTTGCGCAAATTTGTACAGAAATATGTTCCAAATTGTATCTTTCTTTCTTTGTAAATGTGTACTTCTCTTACTATTACACCCACTTTCTCATAAAAAAAAGTTTTACATTTTACAACTCTTTTGGTGCAGTTTTATGATCAAAAATAAGGAAAATATTCTTTATAAATGTAGTCCTATGTCTATGGCCATTAGTATATTTATTGTATCGTGTTTCATGCAGTTTGTGGCGTAGGATCTCCTTAGAAATACCAGCATGCTAATAAAATGCAGTAAATCCGCTGTGGTAAAGGGTTAATGTATGTAAAGTCATGGAAATATGGAACACGTGTTCGCTCACAGGAGAATATTCCTGACAGGCCCATTAATTCTTTCAGCCTTTAGGAAATTTTCCTCAGATTGTGTGTGAAATCAGCTCCTAACGATGCTGCGTGCCGGAGCCGAGGAGCCGGTTATATGTATGTCTTTGCCTCGGTTGTGAATAGTTTGCTACCCACAATCCTTCTGGGCATTGAGCGATCGGACGCGCACGCATACAAATAGTTTCTATTCTTATGCGCAGCTTTATAACCTGCGCCGACGTGAGGTGCAGTCACTGACAGGAACTAGTGTAGATATTATGGGATCTGAGCTCGTATTAAACCCATATTGGAAAGCCTGTAATTCTTTGTTACTCTGGGAATTCTCCGAGGAACGCAGGTGGATAGATGGAAGAAGCTGAGGCACATTCTGGAGAGTGCATGGTTTCTGAGGAAAAATGTACAGTCTACATCAACTGAGCAACATTGATCACCATAACATCAAATCCGATGGCCTAATATTGTGTAATTCACCCTTGTGACGCGAAAACATCTGTAAACTATCGAGATCAGGGCTGGATTTCGCATCAGGCTAACCTACGCCATGACCTGGGGCGCAATAGTTAGGGGTCATATATATGACGCGCCCACGGGGTCTGCAGGGGGTTACTTGTCACCGGGCCGTTGTAGGTTTGGGATGTCACAGTGGCCTGTCCCGGTTCCATGACCCCGGCGGTGTCAATAATAAGGGGGGAGGGGTAAGGATAGTGGAAGATGATGGTTATTCGTGACGCCAATGTCGCGGGCGGAGGAGGGGACGCTGCGCTCACCCACTGCTCGGGTCCGGCTGCTCTGCTGCTGCTGCTCGGTGGTGGCTCGAGCGGTGGGCCAGATCCCGGGGACTCGAGCGGCGTTCCTCGCCCGTGAGTGAAAGGGGGTGGTTTGGGTTTAGGGATATTGTCCGTGATGCCACCCACGGTTGTGGTGAGGTTGTGACACCACCGCTGCTCTGGACGGGGATCCCGGGAGCGATGACAGGGAGCAGCTTGGATGTTGTTTCTCTCCTCCATGGGTAGGGGGGTTGGTTGTCCCGGGGCCCGGTGAGGGGTAGGGATGAATGGCAGGTGGGTTACGGGGCCTGGTGAGGTGCAGGCTCGCGGAGGCAGCGCTGTGCCACACGGCACGGTGGTACTCACTCAGCCAATGACGAATGCAAAGTCTCCGGTAAAACAAACGGCTGGATGGACGGGTCCCACAGACGGCTGCGGTGTTTCTCCTCCCGGCAGGTTGATGGTGACTGCCTTTCCCTGCACCTGTGTTGTGTTATGGTTCCAATGGCTTCCCACCGGTAACCCGCTCCCCAGCTTGGATGGATGCTGAGGGAGCCCCTTTTGCCCGCAGGCTCTGGCCCTGGGAACTGTAGCCTTGGCGGTGACTGTGTTTCCCACTACGGTTTGAGCGGTTGCCTTCAATCGGGTCTTGGCTGCTGGGAAACCCCGGAGGTTCCCTTCGCTAACGGATTTGACAAATGTAACGGCGACTCTAAGCCTTGTCGGGGTCCGTAAGCCCTGCCGGATGGTGCTGGCTTCTCTTTACTCTCCGATCCGGTACCGCCGGGCCACCACCCGTCCACGGTCCATACGGTTTGCTCCAATTAGCCTCTCCTGCAGACGGTCACCACCGTCTGCCAACCTTGCTGTACCGTCCGGGCCACACACCCGGACCGCCTTCAGTCTGCTCCTCTACCACTTCACTCCTCTCCCTTCAACTTCAAAACTCTGTCTCTCTCCTTTTCCCGCCTCCAGGACTGTGAACTCCTCGGTGGGCGGGACCAACCGCCTGGCCCACCCCCTGGTGTGGACATCAGCCCCTGGAGGAAGGCAACAAGGATTTTGTGTTTGGCTTCGGTGTGCCTAACCGGGGTGTGGGGTGTGTTGGTGTAGTTCTGTGATGACCTGGCTTGTCCAGGGCGCCACACCAACTGTGGTAAGCGGCTATAATGGGATGTCGTCTTCTCTGGGGCGAATGATAACGCAGCTAAGATGGTACAACTCTCCACAGGCAGAGCTCAGGCCCCAGGGAGGATATAGGGAGTAGTAGTCCACTCTAATAAAAACACGCTGGGCGCGGGAAGGATTAGGCGACACAGCGGTTGTAGTTTAAGTTCTTTACTCACTGAATTGTCCCCACCTTTGGACTGCCGGATTCCACTGTGATGGGCTCCATCTGATCCCGGATAGTTCAGAGGTCAAACTGGTGTTTCTTTCATTGAGTCCTTCCTCCCTGCACTGTGTTGTGTTAGTCCTGGCGGCTTGAAGCTATGCTGGGACCCGAGTCCTGGAAATGGATCTTTTCCCGTCCCGTATTGCAGGCAGCGCAAGTCCCTTGCTGGTGCCACCTGTTAGTTACGACTCCTGGCTCTATATGCTGCTTTGCCCCGGAATCTGTGTGTAGGCCAGAAGACTTGAAATCCTCTGCCCGACAGGTTCTGCTGGCGGGACTTGAAGAGCCCACTAGCCTAGGGCTCCGCACCCTGTTCTGTGTGCGTTCGGTCCTGAGGGAGCTATGGTGTAGCTCTCCCCTCAGTGACTGTGTTCTCCTACGTCTCACTTGTTTCCCGGGTTGTCACTGTTCTTTCTGAGTGTGTGTGTGTCTCCTTGCTCCCCTGATCAGTCGCTCCATCCCCTGGATTGCCGAACTAGTGGGTGGGAGGCCCCAGACGTTGTGGTGAGCATCCTAAATGACCCTACCCTAACCCAGTCCCTGTGAGAGGGCAACTAATTTATGTGTGTTGGTGGATTATGGTGGTTTAGCGGCAATGACCTCCTCCTTACCTGAGATGAATACTGCACCTCTGGTGAGGTGCAGTACCCTATGGCGACTGAAGACTCAGGGGCGCCACACTCCCTCACAGCGAATCCAAGCACGTCCGCGGGTTGGCAAGAAAACAACACAATGGGTTATGACTGCAAAATTTTGTGGTGCTGAAAACATTTCTTCCCTTTATGGGAGGCACAGTTTCTTGAACGTTACAAACTCTTAAGGGGGCTTTACAAGCTACGATATCGTTAATGATTTAACGTCGGGGTCACGTTGTTTGTGACGCGAATCCGACGTCATTAACGATATCCTAGTGTGTAACAGTTATGTGCGACCTAAAACAAAAGCGGCCAAAATAGTTTGTCGCAGAGAGGTCGTCCGAAAACAAAAAATTGTTTACCTCCCATTAGCGATGTTGTTCCTCATTTCTGCGGCAGCACACATCGCTATGTGTGACACCGCAGGAGCGAGGAACATTTCCTTACATGCCTCCACCAGCTATGCGGAAGGAAGAGGTGGGCGGGATGTTTACGTCCCGCTAATCTCCGCCCCTCCGCTTCTATTGGACGCCTGCCATATGATATCGCTGTGACGCCGCACGACCCGCCCCCTTAGAAAGGAGGCGGATCGCCGCCCAGAGCGACGTCACAGGACAGGTAAGTCTGTGTGACGGGGGTGCGCGATTTTGTGCGCGACGGGCAGCAATTTGCCCGTGTCACACAAATGATGGGGGCAGGTACGCACGCTAGCGATATTGGTACTAATATCGCAGCATGTAAAGCCCGCTTTACACTTCCTACATTAAGACACATACTGTACTTTTGCTACCATAAAATGCAAAAAACATTAGCTTTTTGGCATAAAAAAAATTCACTTTTAGCATGAAACATTCTCTTTTGCACCTTGCATTGTGTCAATCAAGTGCAACATTTTTGAAGAAAAAGACAGCAATATGGGGGACCTGCCTCAAAACCCCAACGTAGGCTCTGGGCGTGCTTCAAAGTGTTCCAGACCACTCTTCGTTACTTCTGCACGCGCAACAGGTTTTGGGGTCCTATGGTCATATTAATTCTGGTAGGGAGCAGAACGGGTGCTAATTATTTACAAGGTAATCCTGGCCACCCCTAGTCCAGTGGCACAGATGTCCATTTCAACACAAAGCTATCCTCCGGGGCTGATGGTAGCGTAGCTCGGATGGTACAGCTCTCCACAGGCAGAGCTCAGGCCCGGGGATGATGAGAGTAGTAGTCTCTTGATAGTATGACGCCCTGGACTAGCAAGGTAGTCACAGACATAACACCATACACACCCCCCACCCTAGGCAGTTACAACAGTCAGACAAAAACCCTTGTTGCCTCCCTCCAGGGTCTGATGTCCACACCAGGTGGGGCGGAGTCAGGCAGTTGGCCCCACCCAACGAGGAGTTCACAGGCCTGGAGGCGGGAAAAGCAGTTAGTTCAGTTTAGGAGGTGAAAGTGAGAGGTCACAAACTGCAATTGTCTGGGTTGGAGCCCAGGCACTGACAGCAAGGTTGGCAGACGGTGGTGGCCGTCTGCAGGAGTGACGGATCTCTGCGGAACCGTAGGACCGGGGTTGGGCGGTGGCCCACCGGTACCATATCGGGGACTGGAGTGAAGTTAAGCACACAGGCAGGGCCATCGGACCCCGACCAGGCTTGGAGCTGCCGACAATAGTCAAATCTGAGTGTGACAGGAACCCCAGGGGTTTCCTAACAACCAAGTCCCGACAGAAGGCAACAGTCCACACCGTGAGGATATACAGCCACCGCCACAGGCTAGAGATCCAAGGGCCAGCGCCTGCGGGCAAAAGGGCTCCTACGGCACCTATACGCCGGGGAGCGGACTACCGTTGGGAAACCATCGGAGTCAACACAGTTTACACAGGTGCAGGGAAAGACAGCCACCATCAGCCATCCAGGGAGAGCACAACAACACTGCAGCCGGCTGCGGGACCCGTCCATCCGGCCGTTTGGTTTACCAGAGACTCTGTCATTGACTGTCTGAGTGAGTACACTAGTGCCGCCTGGCACCGCGCCGCGCTGTCCCTGCAACCCCGCACCCCGGCCATCCAGCCTCCCCGTTACATCACCGGGCCCCAGGAGCACCGACCCCTTACCCACGGAGGGGACAACATCCTAGCTGCTCCCTACCATCTCTCCCGGGATCCCCGTCACCAGCAGCGGTGGTGCCATTGTCGCGGGCGGGGAGGAGGGTGTCAGCACACTACGCTCACCCCCTTCTGCTCGGGTCCGGTGGCCGCTGCTCAGTGGTGGCTCGAGCTGTAGGCCGGATCCCGGGGGTTTCTCGAGCGGCACTCCTCGCCCGTGAGTGAAAGGGGTTTGTTGGGTGTGGGGATTGTTTATAGTCCGTGACGCCACCCACGGTTGTGGTGATTTCACCACCGCTGCTCAATACGGGGATCCCGGGGATGGTGATGCGGAGCAGCCAGGTGTTGTGTTGCCCCTCCGTGGGTAGGGGTTGGTGATCCCGGGGCCCGGTGATGGTGAGCAGGGTGCAGGGCCTGGTGGGCGCAGGGACGCGGGGGCAGCGCTGTGCCTTGCGGCACTGTGGTACTCACTCAGCCTGAGACGTTGACACAGTTTTTGGTAAACAAACGGCTGGTTGGACGGGTCCCTCGGACGGTTCACGGTGCTGCGGTTCCCTGCAGTTGGCGGTGATGGTCACTCTTCCCTGCACCTATGTTACGTCTATTGGTAGCGATGGATTCCCACCGGTTACCCGCTCCCCGACTACAATCTGGGCCGGAGGAGCTCCACACTTTGCCCGCAGGCGCTGGCCCTGGGGAAACTGGTGCCTTGGCGGTGGCGGTGTCTCCCCTGTAATGGTTGAGCTGTTGCCTTCAATCGGGACTTGGTTGTTGGGGGATCTACGTCCCCTTCACTGACGGATTCGGCAAATTTGGCGACTCCTAGCCTTGCCGGGGTCCGAGAGGCCCCTGCCCTGGTGCTGACTGTCCTTTGCACGCTGCTCCAGACCGCTGGGCACACAGCCTCCGGGGTCCTTCCAGGAACCTCCAAACAGTCCCACTCCAGACAATCTCCGCCGTCTGCTGACCTTGCTGTCTCTGTCCAGGCACACAGCCTCAGACCACTTCAGGCTGTACTAAACTGCCACTTTGCACTTTCTCTACTTTCACTTCTCTGTCACTTCAGCTTTCTTCTTCAGCTCCACTACACTTCACTTCCTTCCACTTCCTCCTTCCTGGCTGAACTCCTCTCTAGCCCTCAGCTAGACTTCCATTCTCTTCAAACTCCACACTCTATCTGCCTGCTTCTTCCTGCCTCCAGGGCTGTGAACTCCTTGGTGGGTGGACACCAACCGCCTGGCTCCACCCTCTGGTGTGGACACCAGCCCCTGGAGGAAGGCAACAAGGATTTGTAGGTTAGCTGGTGTACCTGCAGGGAATGTGGGGTGTGTGTGTTGTTGTGACCTGTGTCCCCTGGCTTGCCCAGGGCGACACATTCCCCCTTAGCAAAATGCAGACCGTCCGCGGGCTGCCGTCCTACACCGGATTTATTTTTCTGTAAAAGATAACATAATAATAATAATAACATATTTACATTTTTAATAACTCTTCCCAAAACGGGAGGCACATTTACTTTTAACGTTTCATAACGGTTTACGGTTACGGTTTCCGCTCTCTCCCACCCAAGCAACCTGGCCCTGATGCTGCCCCTAAAGCCCAGGCAGCACCCCTTGACCCACAGTCCAGCACACGGTACCCGAGCGGCATCTGTCCTTCCCTCCAGAGGGTAGCCACCGGTTCCTTTGGTGGCTGAGCCCCAGCCTGCTCTGCTGCGGGCCCTCCCTCCAACCTGCCTCTCCGGAGGCGGCAATTGCGGAAACGGTAACGGTTTTCAAATCACAGTTAATCAGGTGAAGTACACGGTTTCATTACTTATCATTTTTCATCATTTTCAAACATTTCAACAAACACACAGTCTGGTGGTCCCAACGGGGACGGTGCAACGGGCATCCGCTGCCCTACTCCGGATATTCAGCTAACGCAGCTCCATCCCCCTCCACCAGCATATCCAACATGCACTGACATGCCTGCGGTGACAGGGGCACCCGGTACCCATTTCCACCGGTACACGGGGCATGGACGACCACTGGGGCTCCTAGATAGTGGGGGCGCTCACTTGCTCCTTCAACTGCAACAGCGGACCCGGAGCTGGGGCAGGAGTCGTCATCTCTTGTTCCTGCGACAGGCGGGTTGCCGCCAGCTGCCGCAGCCTCCTGGTCTCCAGCATCCAACACTTCAGCCCCTTCAGCGGTAGCATGGAGCAGCATAGTAGGCGAGCTTATACTGAGGCGCCCCGTAAGTGGCGGCAAGGGCGATGCATAGGCCGAGACTAGGCCGGGCCCCTCAGCCGCAGCGGCCGGTCCAGATAGGACATAGGGACGTGGGTCACCAGTCGGTTCTGCTACATCTATTCCCCTTTCGCACATCGGGGCAGTTGTAATCAGCTCTTCCACCTCGTTGGTCCACTGCTCCATCATCCGGAAGATCTGCTCCTGTTGACGCTGGTGGAACTGAATCACCCGGGCCTTCATCCAGGCCACGGTTCCAGGCTCAGGGTCTGGCACAGTCACTGCTGGGACTTCTGGCACCATGCTGTTATGGGGCCGCGGCTCCAGCGGTTCCCCTTGGTGTACTTCAGGGACGTCCCGGACGTCTGCAGCCAGCTGGTCCGCCGGGGCGGCTGGGCAGGGTATCGCTACCGGTTGGGCAGGTAGCGGGCCTAATGGTGGGGCGGCAGCAGCTATTACGGGTAGCAGGGAGAGAGGCAGGGTGAGCGGAAGCCGGCCGGGCCCCTCAGCTCCAACGGCCGATCCCTCAGGAATACAGGGGCGTGGGTCGCTTACCCGCTCCTCCAAATCCTCTTCCGCCTCGCGTCTCCACATAGCAGCCACCACATCCGCCATGTCGGTCTCCCACTCCTCCAGGAGGAGTTGCATATGAGCCTGCAGACGGTTACTCAGCGGGACGGTCCGGTCCCTCAACCACGTCGCCGTGCCGGGCGCGGGGGCTTCCTCGTTGGGAGTTGGGTTGTACATCTTGGCAATCGTGCCTTCCAGGAACCCAGTATTGCTGCAGAGTCCTGGCGTCCCTGCTTTTATAGCTGCAGCTACATGTAGCCAGCCGCCATCGCGTCCCCCTTAGCTCTTTCCGGCCCCTCCTCTCTCGGGGCGGGGTTTTGGCCTTCGCGCCTCTACTGCTCGAGAAGACGCTCGAGCGGGAACTTTTCGCGCCAAAGATGGCGGCTTCTGAAATTTTTCTGCCGGACACCTCCGGCGGTAACAAGGCGCACCTCTCCCAGACGGCAGAGCGGTAAGATCCTGTTCGTGACGCCAAGTTGTCGCGGGCGGGGAGGAGGGTGTCAGCACACTACGCTCACCCCCTTCTGCTCGGGTCCGGTGGCCGCTGCTCAGTGGTGGCTCGAGCTGTAGGCCGGATCCCGGGGGTTTCTCGAGCAGCACTCCTCGCCCGTGAGTGAAAGGGGTTTGTTGGGTGTGGGGATTGTTTTATAGTCCGTGACGCCACCCACGGTTGTGGTGATTTCACCACCGCTGCTCAATACGGGGATCCCGGGGATGGTGATGCGGAGCAGCCAGGTGTTGTGTTGCCCCTCCGTGGGTAGGGGTTGGTGATCCCGGGGCCCGGTGATGGTGAGCAGGGTGCAGGGCCTGGTGGGCGCAGGGACGCGGGGGCAGCGCTGTGCCTTGCGGCACTGTGGTACTCACTCAGCCTGAGACGTTGACACAGTTTTTGGTAAACAAACGGCTGGTTGGACGGGTCCCTCGGACGGTTCACGGTGCTGCGGTTCCCTGCAGTTGGCGGTGATGGTCACTCTTCCCTGCACCTATGTTACGTCTATTGGTAGCGATGGATTCCCACCGGTTACCCGCTCCCCGACTACAATCTGGGCCGGAGGAGCTCCACACTTTGCCCGCAGGCGCTGGCCCTGGGGAAACTGGTGCCTTGGCGGTGGCGGTGTCTCCCCTGTAATGGTTGAGCTGTTGCCTTCAATCGGGACTTGGTTGTTGGGGGATCTACGTCCCCTTCACTGACGGATTCGGCAAATTTGGCGACTCCTAGCCTTGCCGGGGTCCGAGAGGCCCCTGCCCTGGTGCTGACTGTCCTTTGCACGCTGCTCCAGACCGCCGGGCACACAGCCTCCGGGGTCCTTCCAGGAACCTTCAAACAGTCCCACTCCAGACAATCTCCGCCGACTGCTGACCTTGCTGTCTCTGTCCAGGCACACAGCCTCAGACCACTTCAGGCTGTACTAAACTGCCACTTTGCACTTTCTCTACTTTCACTTCTCTGTCACTTCAGCTTTCTTCTTCAGCTCCACTACACTTCACTTCCTTCCACTTCCTCCTCCCTGGCTGAACTCCTCTCTAGCCCTCAGCTAGACTTCCATTCTCTTCAAACTCCACACTCTATCTGCCTGCTTCTTCCTGCCTCCAGGGCTGTGAACTCCTTGGTGGGTGGACACCAACCGCCTGGCTCCACCCTCTGGTGTGGACACCAGCCCCTGGAGGAAGGCAACAAGGATTTGTAGGTTAGCTGGTGTACCTGCAGGGAATGTGGGGTGTGTGTGTTGTTGTGACCTGTGTCCCCTGGCTTGCCCAGGGCGACACACCATCATCACCACGTCCCATGGGTGGCGTCACAAACTCTCTCCCCAAACAAACCATCCCTTTTCACTCACGGGTGAGGAGCACTGCTCGAGTTCCCGGGTCCAGCCCACAGCTCGTGCCACTGAGCAGCAGCAGCAGAAGCCCCGGACCCGAGCGTGGTGAGCGCGTCCCTCCGCCCGCGACAATAGCAGCGGGGCGCGAGGGCGACGACGCCGGCAGTGTTGGGACGACACAGGGACTGCAGTCAAAGTTCTTTACTCACTGAGATCAGATGGCGTTTGTGTTCTAGGATAAGGAGGGTGTGCTGCCACTGGACAACCTTCAAAAGGGTTTCACCATCAATTAAAGGTATTACATTGAACTTTTGGATCAATTAAAGGCAGCTCTGAAAGTCAAAAGGTGCGGCAAGCTGTCCAAAGGAATCTTATTCCGGCAAGACGCCTCCGCTCACACTGCACAAGCGACCATGGCAAAACTGGCAGAGCTGGGCTTCCAGCTGGTTGATCACCCACCTTATTCACCAGATCTCGCTCCCAATGACTGTCATCTGTTTCCAAACTTGAAGAAACACCTCAAGGGTACCAAATTTCACACCATTTCTGATGCCATGGCTGCTACGGATGCCTGGTTTGATGCACAACCGAAATCCTTCTTTTTCCTAGGCTTACAGAACTTGGAATACCGATGTAAGAAGTGTGTTGGCATCAGTGGAGAGTATGTGAAAGAAATGTAAAGTTTCATCATCCTACCTCATTTCTTTCTGGGTAAAGCTAAAGACTTATCAGCAGCCCCTCGTATTGGTGTTTTTTACGGATAGTTCTCAGACCTCTGATATTCTATGAGGCTGTGCACGTGTCTGATTTTTTCCTCTGTGACATCCAAGTGTGGCCCAATTTTCAGATACTAATTTAATGGTGAAGGTGGAGAATCCGTAATTTTTTTTTTTCTTTCCACATCCGAGAAAAGCTGATGTCACTCTTATCAGGCTGTGATCAGAATAATTGGACCGTTTTTCTCAGACGTAGGGAAAATGGTCATGTGAACCTACCCTATGGGTCCAAGCCCACCACTCCCGCCAACCTACAGTACAGACCAAAAGTTTGGACACACATTCTCATCTCTAGAACAACTATTAAGAGAAGACTTTGTGCAGCAGGCCTTCATGGTAAAATAGCTGCTAGGAAACCACTACTAAGGACAGACAACATGCAGAAGAGACTTGTTTGGGCTAAAGAACACAAGGAATGGACATTAGACCAGTGGAAATCTGTGCTTTGGTCTGATGAGTCCAAATTTGAGATCTTTGGATCCAACCACCGTGTCTTTGTAGAAAAGGTGAACAGATGGACTCTACATGCCTGGTTCCCACCGTGAAGCATGGAGGAGGAGGTGTGATGGTGTGGGGTGCTTTGCTGGTGACACTGTTGGGGATTTATTCAAAATTGAAGGCATACAGAACCAGCATGGCTACCACAGCATCTTGCAGCGGCATGCTATTCCATCCGGTTTGCGTTTAGTTGGACCATCATTTATTTTTCAACAGGACATTGACCCCAAACACCTCCAGGCTGTGTAAGGGCTATTTGACTAAGAAGGAGAGTGATGGGGTGCTACGCCAGATGACCTGGTCTCCACAGTCACCAGACCTGAACCCAATCGAGATGGTTTGGGGTGAGCTGGACCGCAGAGTGAAGGCAAAAGGGCCAACAAGTGCTAAGCATCTCTGGGAACTCCTTCAAGACTGTTGGAAAACCATTTCCGGTGACTACCTCTTGAAGCTCATCAAGAGAATGCCAAGAGTGTGCAAAGCAGTAATCAAAGCAAAAGGTGGCTACTTTGAAGAACCTAGAATATAAGACATATTTTTAGTTGTTTCACACTTTTTTAAGTATTTCATTCCATGTTTTATTTCATAGTTTTGATGCCTTCAATGTGAATCTACAATTTTTAGAGTCATAAAAATAAAGAAAACTCTTTGAATGAGGAGGTGTGTCCAAACTTTTGGTCTGTACTGTAGGTGGAATCTTCCTTTAAGTTGCCACATCCATACTATGACTTTTCCTTATGTGACATCCTCCGATACGGACGGTGCTGACAACCTTCTCCTCATACATTAATGTCATGTAGTATATGGCACATTGTGAATAATTGAGATCCAGTACACACACATCAGCCCGATAATTAATTCTTAATATCTTATTTGCATAATATTTCTCTTCACACAAACAACTTCTTTCTCACTTCCATCTACCTCTGTGAAACTATAAACCGTCTCTAATTAACCTACAGACACTGCGAAAAAAAAAAATCCAGATGGAAATTGGGATGACTGGGAACACAATTAACATCGTATATGTAAATGACTGCGAGCAGGAGCCCGGCCTCGTCATGTGGAGAGCTGTCCGTCTAGTCGCTTCTTTTTAAGGACAAATTACTATATTTATTGAAAAAAAATGGAGTAGAATTTTTAACATTTTGGTATTTTTGGAAATTTTTGAGATTTCCTATTTCCAGAGAAAATTGATGTCAATCGAAAAAGATCTCGTTTTGGAATACTGTTTCATCTGTACATCGACCACAACACCTAGACCCCCCATAAGAACCAAGCTTCAGGGTCTAATCCTGCATGGTTCATGGCCACCGCAGTGGTTCTCTATATCAGAAGGTACAGTTTTTGTATTTTGGAAGGAATAATAAACTTTTGTTTTTGGGCCAGACGCTGAAAGAAAAATTACAAAAGTGAAATTTGTGGATTATTTTTTTTTCTCAATTTTTTTTCTTTTTTGATTGGATTTGAGGCTTTAGGCCGCTTTACACACTGTGATATTGTGACTGATATCGCTAGCGTGCGCACCCGCCCCCATCGTTTGTGCGTCACGGGCAAATCGCTGCCCGTGGTGCACAAAATTGCTCGGAGCCGTCACACGGACTTACCTGCCTAGCGACGTCGCTGTGGCCGGCAAACCGCCTCCTTTCTAAGGGGGCGGTTCGTTCTGCGTCACAGCGGCGTCACTAAGCGATCGCCCAATAGAAGCGGAGGGGCGGAGATGAGCGGGATGTTACATCCCGCCCACCTCTTTCCTTCTTCATTGCCGGCGGCCGCAGGTAAGGTGAGGTTCCTCGTTACTGCGGTGTCACACATAGCGATGTGTGCTGCGGCAGGAACGACAAACTACATCTTACACGCAGCAGCAACAATAATTGGGAATAGGGGGGCATGTCACCGATTAGCAATTTAGCACCTTTTTGCGACGATTTAAAATCGCTCACAGGTGTCACACGCAAGGACATCACTAAAGCGGCCGGATGTGCGTCACAAATTCCGTGACCCCAACGAGATCGCTTGAGCGATGTGGTAGCGTGTAAAGCGGCCTTTAGTTCTTAAAATATAATACCCTTGTGATACTCCATGGGCAGAAGCAGAGTGAGCGTTTAGGACATGAGTTTAGGATTACCTAAAAAAAATCGGGGTGGCTCGCATCCTAAAAGAGAGTAGAAACTTTAGAGCTTTCTCGTGGGCAGGAGCAGAAGGAGAGCCACACCTCCGAGGGACCTTTCTTTTCACCTTTCCTTAATATCTTTTTATTTTTTACTTTTTGCCTTATGTATACCCCACTTGTTTCTCTTCTATATCCTCATCTACTTAAAGGCAACCTGTCACCAGTTTTTCATTGTATGAGCTAATCCCACCACCTGGAAACCCAGTTGTCATATCTAATTTTTGATGACTTTAGGATTACCTAAAAAATTTTGGGGTGGCTCGCATCCTAATAGAGCATAGAAACCTTAGAGCTTCCTCACGGGCAGGAGCAGAAGGAGAGCCACACCTCTGAGGGATCTTTCTTTTCACCTTTCCTTCATATCTTTTTACTTGTTTCCTTAAGTATACCCCACTTGTTTCTCTCTTAAATCCTTATCTACATAAAGGGTACCTGTCACCAGTTTATCAGTGTATGAGCTAATCCTACCACCTGGAAACTTAGTTGTCATATCTAATTTTTGATGACTTTAGGATTACTTAAAAAAATTGGGGGTGGCTCGAATTCCTAAAAGAGCGTAGAAATCTTAGAGCTTCCTCGTGGGCAGTAGCATTAGGAGAGCCACATCTCTGAGGGATCTTCTTTTCATCTTCCTTTCATAGCTTAATATTTTTTACTTTTTGCCTTATGTATACTCCACTTGTTTCTCTTCTACATCCTCATCTACTTACAGGGAACCTGTCACCAGTTTTTTAGTGTCTGAGCTAATCCCACCACCTTCTTTAACACCTGTGCTACATTCTAAAAAGTGGAATATTATGCCCTGACCCCCCTGCATATCCTCCCAAAAACCTTTTGAGTAGCTCCCGCGCTCTATGCAAATGTGACTGGTCCGGTCCGATGGGTATCTTTGCAGGAGCTTGTGTCCCTCCTTTCCACTGGTAATTGCTGTCCTCCCAATGTGATGGATGTGGATGACACATCCTCCATCATCCACATAGCCGGACATAATCTCATACCTGTGCAGGGAGATTGCTGTTCGCAGAGCCGCACTTTGCCCTGCACTGGCGCATGCGCAGTTAGGTTTCACGCCCTGCCCACAGCAGGGCAAAGCAAAGTGCGAATGGCGATCTCCCTGCACAGCCACGAAATTGTATTTGGCTTTGTGGATGATGCATCCACATCAACCACATCAGGAGGACGGTGATCACTAGCAGAGAGGAGGGATAGGAGCCGCTGGAACGACACCCATCTGACCAGAACTGTCACATTTGCATACAGCACGGGAGCTATTCAGCTATTTTTTGTAGATATGCAGGGGGGTCGAGGTTAATAGACTACTTTTTAGAATGCAGCATAGGTGTTAAGGAAGGTGGTGGGATTAGATCATACACTAAAAAACTGGTGACAGGTTGTCTTTAAGTAGATGAGGATGCAGAAGAGAAACAAGTGGAGTATACACAAGGCAAAAAGTAAAAAAATATTAAGATATGAAGGGGAGGTGAAAAGAAAGATCCCTTGGAGGTGTGGCTATCATTCTGCTCCAGCCCATGAGGAAGCGCTAAGGTTTCTTTGCTCTTTTAGGATTCGAGCCACCCCAATTTTTTTGGCGTAATCCTAAAGTCATAAACAAAATCAGATATGGCAACTGGATTTCCAGCAATATTGGCTAAACAAGGTGTACTTATTTACAAGGTTTATACTAGGAAGGTTATACTGTGGTTAAGATGGCACCTAAAGTGAATGAATAAACCCTCTGTATACCATTGTGCACTAAAAAAAATAGGAAAAAAAATCTGGAATCACCGGATGCTCATCTTTGGGAAGTTCTTGGTAAGAAGACAACTCCTAATACCTGAAAGTTACAGACTTCTAATCCACTTTGTTGAGATTTGTTCAGCGTACCTGGGGCAGACATTTCCTCAATAGCAATTTCCTATGGAGTGAGTGCTGAGGTCTCGTGCCCTCTGTCCCTTGCAGATATAAGAGAGCCCTTGGGATCCCCCAGTTCATTAGCTGCCTGATTAGTGAGTCTGTGTCCCCTGAATCCTTGGAGCGGGGTGTGTGATTAGCTTAGTGCAGGGGGCGCTCCCTGAGCACAGTGACACAATGGCAATACAATGTCACTCAACATGACATTTAGGTCACAGTCACAGGCCAGGCGTCTACTCGGAAGAAGAGAAAACTTATTTCTGGAGTTAACCTGTGCATATACGCTGAGCGCTAGGCATTCATCTAAGGCTGGGTCTCGGAGTCAAGTCCTGAGACCCTTTGGTATCGAAAGGGTTACTATATGGATGATAAATGGATGACCCACAGTAATCTGGAGTGATGTCTACATCCATGAGCTAAGTCCATGAATTAAAGGATGACTGGGGGCACAAGATTGTGAAGGTGGTCACTACATGTGCCTATACTCTCATAGGGGGCGCTGTAATGTCGTTGGTTTATTCAGTAACTTGTAGGGCTTTCTAAACAGGTTTTATTATCTTTATTCATTTTTTGGTTGTTATTTTACAGGTACCCATCCATACTTGATCATCGCAATATTGATGTTTTATGTTTTAATCATAATGGCTGTTTGCAAATAAAATATCTATCTATCTATCTATCTATCTATCTATCTATCTATCTATCTATCTATCTATGCAAGAGAAGAAGTGGACCCACTGGACCACAATGGGGACCGGGGCTAACCCTTCAGTGGCTCAACTAAGCGCCTGCCTTGAGGCAGACACCAGGTAGTGTGACGCCCTGGACCCCAGGGGTCACAGAATAACACCACATACACACACGCCCTCTCCCCTGGTAGGGAACATCCGTCAAACAAAAACCCTTGTTGCCTCCTCCAGGGTCTGATGTCCACACCAGGTGGGGCGGAGCCAGGCGGTTGGCCCCGCCCACCGAGGAGTTCACAGGCCTGGAGGCGGGAAAAGTAGTCAAGTCAAGTTCGAGAGTCAAGTGGAGGAGTTGAGTTTAGGAGGTTGAAGTGGAGAGACTATGTGTGTCTGGGTCGGAGCCTAGGCACCGACAGCAAGGTCGGCAGACGGTGGTGGCCATCTGCAGGAGTTAGTGGACATCTGCGGAACCGTAGGACTGGAGTCGGGCGGTGGCCCGCCGGTACCGAACCGGGGAGCGGAGTGAAGCTAAGCACCAAGGCAGGGTACTCAGACCCCGACTAGGCTCGGAAGCCGCCATAACGGTCAAATTCTCTGATTGCGGTCTGGACCTCAGGGGTTCATGCCACCCAAGTCCCGTCAGAAGGCAACAGCCCAACCCATTCAGATAAGAGCCACCGCCAACGGCCAGAGATCCAAGGGCCAGTGCCTGCGGGCAAAACGGGCTCCCGACACGTACAAGCCGGGGAGCGGACCACCCGTGGGAATCCATAGGGGTCAAACACTTACACACAGGTGCAGGGAAAGACAGCCGCCATCAACCCGTCTGGGGAGAGTGAAGACGCCGTAGCCGACTGCGGGCCCCGTCCATCCAGCCGTTTGGTTTACCAGAGACTCTGTTATTAACTACCTGAGTGAGTACACCAGTGCCATCCGGCACAGCGCTGCACCGTAACGCTGACCCCTCATCCGCGCTGCCTCCCCGCATCGGCACCTGCACCTATCCCCTACCCACCAACATCCACTCTCCCAACCGGGGCCCCGGGACCAACAGCCCCTACCCACGGAGGGGCCAACACCTCAGCTGCTCCTCACCATCGCTCCCGGGAACCCCCGTCACCAGCAGCGGTGGTGCCCACCATCACCACAACCCCGTGGGTGGCGTCACAACCAACATCCCACCACCAAACCTCCCCTTTTCACTCGTGGGCGAGGAGGCGCTGCTCGAGGCCCCGGGTCCGGCCCCGTGCTCGAGCCACCGAGGAGCAGAAGCACCGGACTCGAGCGCCAGCGATTCCCCAAGGCGAGCGGCGTTCCCAAAAACCCCTCTCCGCCCGCGACAACTTGGCATCACAAACAGGATCCTACTGATCTACTTACCAGTAGAAGTGCGCCTTGCAGTCCCCGCCAGCGGTGTCCGGCCGAAAATTTTGAAAGACCGCCATCTTGGGCGCGAAAAGTTCCCACTCGAGTCGTCTTCCCCGAGCAGGGAAGGCACGAAGAGTGAAGCCACGCCCCCTGAAGAAGTAAGTGCGAGAGAGAACCAAGGGGGAGCGGGTGAAGCATGTAACTAGTGCTGCAGAGGGCAGGGACGCCAGGACTCTGCTGCAACACGTTCCTGGACCCAGCAGCAAGACGTGCCAGGAGCTCCAGGCCATGGTCCACTCCATGATGGCGGAGTGGACGTCGGAGAAGAAGGGCCTGACCGCAACCATGCGGGCATACAAAGTGGAGGTGGTTCCAGAGGAGCGGGTAAGAGACCCACGCCCCTATGTCCCTGAGGGACCGGTCGATACGGCTGAGGGGCCCGGCCTGCTGCCGTTCACTACGCCGCCTCCCTCACTGCCCCTGCCCGCGGCCAATGCCCCGACCGACCCGTTACCCCTGTCACCGGTAGCGGAGCCCACAGCGTTTGTGGAAAAAGGCCCGAGCCTTACCTTTGTCATCGCCCTGGCACCCGTCCCGGCTGCAATGGAGGCGATCTTCAACCCAAAGCCAGCACCGCAAGTCCCGATGCTCGTTCCCAGACACCCGGCCTCGGCTGAGGCACAGCGAGGATGTAGATGCCAAGAGGCAGGGCAGGCCACGTCCCAGCGGGGTCCCTCAGTACCAAAGGCGCCGGTCGTAGCTGGCATGCAGGGACTCCGGCTGGGCCCATCCCCCACACAAGCCCAATCGGAGCAAACAGAAGGTGCTCTACACTGGGAGCGGCGGCAACGGCAGCTGCGCCACGAGATCGCTGTCAAAAGAGAAGAGTTGAATCGGTAGCGGTTCCCGGTTACCTTGCTGTCGGTCCCCGTGGGGACCCTGCTGATGTTCCAGTTGGCCCTCAAGATTAAAGAGTCCAGTCGGAGGAGCAGTCGTACCCGCACCGCCGGCAGCTGAAAATGGAGTTCTGTGGGACAGTGTCACCCCTGAGTGAGGGTGGCATTGGGGGCTCGTGCTGTCCGGTGGTGGACTGTGGGAAAGCTGCAGGAGGAAGCTGTACCGGAGTCAAGTGTTGTGGATAGCCCCTGGGACCCAAGAGGACAGTCCCCGTCGGGATCCTACAGCAAGTCCCCGTTGGGACCCTACAGTTGCTTTCTTTTGTGGTAGCCCGTTGGCTATGAAGAGTTTGGCCCAAGTTGGGACCCTAAGTTACATGCTTTCTGTAAAAGCCCATGCCCAAATGAGGAACTACTCATGAACACGGCCGAGAACTTGCAGGCCACCCACGAACTAGTGGGTTTGTAAATAATTGTGGGCAGGAGTTCCGTTGACCACCTCCGGAGAGGCAGGTTGGAGGAGGGACCCGCAGCAGAGCAGGCTGGGGTCCGGTCGCCACCGGGACCGGTGACGATCCTCCGGGGTCAGGGGTCCCCCTGGACGTGGGGCCTCCTGAATGACAGTCGGGTGCGAGATACCGTACCCGTTCCCGCTTGGGCAACCTGAACCAGGTTCTGTTTTCCGGACTGGGGTAAGGGGTGTCGCCCGCTTCTTAGGGGCAGCATCAAGGTTTAGGTTGTTTGGGTGGGGAAGCGGAAGAAATGGCACCCGTTCGTATTATTAAAAATATTTTATTTATGTTTGCAACGTTTAAGTGACATGTCTCCCGTAAGGGAAGATTTAAAAAATGCATACCGTTTGTTTTTATATTTTTCAGAAAAATAAAACCGGTGGTGGACGTGCAGCCCGCAGATGGTCTGCGTTTTACCAAGGGGGAGTGTGACGCCCTGGACCCCAGGGGTCACAGAATAACACCACATACACACACGCCCCCTCCCCTGGTAGGGAACATCCGTCAAACAAAAACCCTTGTTGCCTCCTCCAGGGTCTGATGTCCACACCAGGTGGGGCGGAGCCAGGCGGTTGGCCCCACCCACCGAGGAGTTCACAGGCCTGGAGGCGGGAAAAGTAGTCAAGTCAAGTTCGAGAGTCAAGTGGAGGAGTTGAGTTTAGGAGGTTGAAGTGGAGAGACTGTGTGTGTCTAGGTCGGAGCCCAGGCACCGACAGCAAGGTCGGCAGACGGTGGTGGCTGTCTGCAGGAGTTAGTGGATGTCTGCGGAACCGTAGGACCGGAGTCGGGCAGTGGCCCGCCGGTACCGAACCGGGGAGCGGAGTGAAGCTAAGCACCAAGGCACGGTACTCAGACCCCGACTAGGCTCGGAAGCCGCCATAACGGTCAAATTCTCTGATTGCGGTCTGGACCTCAGCGGTTCATTCCCACCCAAGTCCCGTCAGAAGGCAACAGCCCAACCCGTTCGGATAAGAGCCACCGCCAACGGCCAGAGATCCAAGGGCCAGCACCTGCGGGCAAAATGGGCTCTCCCGACACGTACAGGCCGGGGAGCGGACCACCCGTGGGAATCCATAGGGGTCAAACACTTACACACAGGTGCAGGGAAAGACAGCCGCCATCAACCCATCCGGGATGAATGAAGATGCCGCAGCCGACTGCGGGCCCCGTCCATCCAGCCATTTGGTTTACCAGAGACTCTGTTATTGACTACATGAGTAGATCAGTGCTATCCGGCACAGCGCTGCACCGTAACGCTGACCCCGCATCCGCGCTGCCTCCCTACCTATCCCCTACCCACCAACATCCACTCTCCCAACCGGGGCCCCGGGACCAACAGCCCCTACCCACGGAGGGGCCAACACCTCAGCTGCTCCTCGCCATCGCTCCCGGGAACCCCTGTCACCAGCAACGGTGGTGCCCACCGTCACCACAACCCCGTGGGTGGCGTCACAACCGACCTCCCACCACCAAACCTCCCCTTTTCATTCGTGGGCGAGGAGGCGCTGCTCGTGCCCCCGGGTCCGGCCCCGTGCTTGAGCCACCGAGGAGCAGAAGCACCGGACCCAAGCACCAGCGATTCCCCAAGACGAGCGGCGTTCCCAAAAACCCCTCTCCGCCCGCAACAGTACCACTTCCAGGGCAATGACTGGGGCTGTGTCAGCTGACCCCCAGGAGAGCAGATGGACTCAGGCACAGACACAGGTGCAGGTGGGTACAGCCAGGAAGGCTGAGGTAGGCAGGAAGGCTGGGAACGGACAGGTATGGTGGGAATAGTAGGGACAAATAAGGTATGGGAAGGTGGACTCAGGAATAGGTAACGTGGCATGAGCACGGTACCTCACTACCAGCTAGCAGATCGATGACTGACTAACTATGTATGTTGCACAGGCACCTCCCCTAGTGAGAACTTGACATAAGTACCTAGTGCCTCTAAGCCATAGGCTGAGAAGACCTTCTGGGAAATGGTGCTCTGGCCCTTTAAGAGGAGGGCAAGTGTGTACGTGCGTGCCCTAAGCTCACTCCCAGGAGACCTGTGCTGCGTTCCTAGGCCCCAAGTGGGGAATGAAGCAGGAGCACATGTGGACTGCCTTAGGAAGTGAGGGGTAGGACTCTTATCTATCTACAGTTAGGTCCAGAAATATTTGGACAGTGACACAATTTTCGCGAGTTGGGCTCTGCATGCCACCACATTGGATTTGAAATGAAACCTCTACAACAGAATTCAAGTGCAGATTGTAACGTTTAATTTGAAGGTTTGAACAAAAATATCTGATAGAAATTGTAGGAATTGTACACATTTCTTTACAAACACTCCACATTTTAGGAGGTCAAAAGTAATTGGACAAATAAACCAAACCCAAACAAAATATTTTTATTTTCAATATTTTGTTGCGAATCCTTTGGAGGCAATCACTGCCTTAAGTCTGGAACCCATGGACATCACCAAACGCTGGGTTTCCTCCTTCTTAATGCTTTGCCAGGCCTTTACAGCCGCAGCCTTCAGGTCTTGCTTATTTGTGGGTCTTTCCGTCTTAAGTCTGGATTTGAGCAAGTGAAATGCATGCTCAATTGGGTTAAGATCTGGTGATTGACTTGGCCATTGCAGAATGTTCCACTTTTTTGCACTCATGAACTCCTGGGTAGCTTTGGCTGTATGCTTGGGGTCATTGTCCATCTGTACTATGAAGCGTCGTCCGATCAACTTTGCAGCATTTGGCTGAATCTGGGCTGAAAGTATATCCCGGTACACTTCAGAATTCATCCGGCTACTCTTGTCTGCTGTTATGTCATCAATAAACACAAGTGACCAAGTGCCATTGAAAGCCATGCATGCCCATGCCATCACGTTGCCTCCACCATGTTTTACAGAGGATGTGGTGTGCCTTGGATCATGTGCCGTTCCCTTTCTTCTCCAAACTTTTTTCTTCCCATCATTCTGGTACAGGTTGATCTTTGTTTCATCTGTCCATAGAATACTTTTCCAGAACTGAGGTGGCTTCATGAGGTGTTTTTCAGCAAATTAACTCTGGCCTGTCTATTTTTGGAATTGATGAATGGTTTGCATCTAGATGTGAACCCTTTGTATTTACTTTCATGGAGTCTTCTCTTTACTGTTGACTGAGAGACAGATACACCTACTTCACTGAGAGTGTTCTGGACTTCAGTTGATGTTGTGAACGGGTTCTTCTTCACCAAAGAAAGTATGCGGCGATCATCCACCACTGTTGTCATCCGTGGATGCCCAGGCCTTTTTGAGTTCCCAAGCTCACCAGTCAATTCCTTTTTTCTCAGAATGTACCCGACTTTTGATTTTGCTACTCCAAGCATGTCTGCTATCTCTCTGATGGATTTTTTATTTTTTTTCAGCCTCAGGATGTTCTGCTTCACCTCAATTGAGAGTTCCTTAGACCGCATGTTGTCTGGTCACAGCAACAGCTTCCAAATGCAAAACCACACACCTGTAATCAACCCCAGACCTTTTAACTACTTCATTGATTACAGGTTAACAAGGGAGACGCCTTCAGAGTTAATTGCAGCCCTTAGAGTCCCTTGTCCAATTACTTTTGGTCCCTTGAAAAAGAGGAGGCTATGCATTACAGAGCTATGATTCCTAAACCCTTTCTCCGATTTGGATATGAAAACTCTCATATTGCAGCTGGGAGTGTGCACTTTCAGCCCATATTATATATATAATTGTATTTCTGAACATGTTTTTGTAAACAGCTAAAATAACAAAACTTGTGTCACTGTCCAAATATTTCTGGACCTAACTGTATCTATCTATCTATCTATCTCTCTATCTATCTATTTATCTATCTATCTTTCTATCCAGGCTCTCTGTGACTCATCACTATTCCTTCGCCTATTTGGGGACTCCAAGACATGACAGAACAGCACCCAGGTCTGGGCAGGTTGGACTTGTATACAGACCGTGGTTGTTGTGACCCAATATTCTGTATAGTCTCCCTTATCCTTTAGTACAAGCAGAAAGTGACAATGCGGTTAATGGGAAAGATGAGTATCTGAAAATAGTTGCACATCTTCTGAGTCCCCTGTGACCAGAAGCCCCTAAGGGACCCATACGCTCCTGTGCATGGCAGGTACACATGGGACTGGACCGTTTCCATAAAGGAACCTGTTTTTGGATAAAAATAGCTGAACCCGATGATATTTATCTTCAGGTTATACCTTGTGCAGGAGACCATAGAAGCAGCATAATACTCATTTTTAATGATTTTTCAAATTTATAATTTCAGTCAATGTGATGAGTGAGTGTGGCGCCCATGTGGCTTCAGGCACCATAGGGTACTGCACCCCCATTAAGGTGTAGTACTCATCCTGGGTTCAAGGAAGGTCGAGGCCGGTTTACACATACACAAACATACAGTCACAGGGTTGCCCTCCCCAATGGGGACCGGGCCAGGGTCGGATCACATTATGGGGTCATTACAGCGGTGGGTTTACAGGACGCCACCACACCAGGGGCTCTCTGGATCCACTGGAACCGGGGACTCGGGGTCAGGGAGAAGCAACCACCAGGAGCAGTTAGGAGCAAAGTGGGAAGAGCAGGTTAACCTAGTGAGAGTAGTCAACCAGCCGGTGGCAGCGGCTGGGGTCAACAGCTCAAAACACACAACACAACCACAACAGAGAGTTCAGCTTCAGACACAGAGCACAGCGGACGTGCCCCGAACAGCTCTGTGGGCCAATGCGTTCAACACAGTGGCAGGGTAGAAGCAGGGCAGCTGCTTCCACAGGACTGGCGCTGTCGGTATACAGAATCCTAGGACAGGCATATGTACTGCCCCCGTGTCAGTGGCCGAGCCACTCAGATCCGGAACCGCTGTGGCTCGAGGGGTCTCTGGACCCGGGGGTTTGCGCGGACACTCGAGTTTGGAAAAGGGGGTATATACAGGGGAGTTAGAAGTTTGTGACGCCACCCGTGGTGCGTGGTAATGTGGAATACCACCGCTGCTGTTGGGGAGCCCGGTGGCGATGGTATAGCAACAGGATGTATAACCCCTCCGTGGGTAGGGAGTTTGTGCCCTGGGGCCCGTTGGGGTTGGTGACAGGGTGCCGTTGGGAAGAGGAAGGGGTTTTTCAGTGTACTTACTCAGTCCAAGAATACTGACACCGACAGCTTGTAAACCAGAATTCTGAACACCACTGCAACAGGGAGGGAGCATGCGTGGATCCGTGCCCTTGGTGTTGCTTGCTAGCCTGTGGCCTTTTCCGTGGCACCTTCTCTCTATTGGACCCTATAGTATGGAACTATTCGGGTCCCGCTCACCCGTATGGCTAACGGAGTGAGCTTGCTCTCAGGGTTCACGCGTGGGATTTTCTGGACTGTATTGTAGGAAAGTCCTATCCCTTCGTTGCGCTAGTACCCCGATTTTGGAGGGGGTGAGGGATGAATCTTGAAAACTTCACCCCCGTCGGGTAAATTACCAGGACGCGTGAAGCTACTTTCCGGCCTAGGGTCAACGTACCCCGTCGTGCCCTGGCCCCTGCCCGGAGATGGCTCAAGGCCGCCGGCTGCCCTCCTAGGCAGTCCGTGCCCCTTGACACGATCCCCTGCGATCGGGGTTCCAGCTCCTACCAGGCCAAGACCAACGGCTGCCACCTAGTTCACAAGGAGCCCTCCTCCTGTCCTCCAACCACACTCCCGTGACCTCTCACCTTGAGAGTCACTACTCAACTCCTGTGACCTCTCTTCTTGAGAGTCACTACACGACTCCTTTCACTTTCTCACTTTCCCTTACCAACCCCCCATATGGGCGGCCCTATTCCCTTCAGGCCCTCCAATGGTGTGTCTGGTGGGTATGGTGCAAAGTGTTCCTAGGATTTTGACTGGCTAGGCTCTTAGCAACACCAAAGGACCAGGATCCGTAACCAAGGAGGAGTGGATACTGTGCAGAAGGGCAGATTGCACAATACCCTTTGACGACCTGATAGGCCAGGACGTCACACATACTTCACATTGTCTATATACTCTGCAAGTGTCGTGGGGTACGGCTACAGAAATTCACCAGACCCATCCCATGAGTCTGCAGCAAATAGCACATAGGATCCGGGGTTGAGGAACGGCCCCATAACGGAACCGTGCTATCAGCATACAGAACGGGACACATTTTACTGACACTGGGACCCTCAAGTGCTTCACGCCGCGGGGGTTCGATACATAGCGCATAAAAGGAGGAGAGAGCTCACAGGCTGACACACTTGACCTTTCACGGATCCGGGATCGGCTGGAGCCCATTGTGGCAGAGAACAGTACCTCAGGCAGCGTCTGAAAGACTTGTGAGTAAAAACACCTGGAACCGCAGCCTCTGTCTCTGCCTCTCCTTTAACCGACGCTGTCACCCAGCGTTGTGGTGCAAACGGAGACCACTACTACCCCCGCCATCCTCCCTGGGGTAATCCCACTCCGCCTGTGGGGAGCAACACCATCCTGACTGCACCTGACATCTGCCCCGGTGAGAGACCCTGCAGCGGCGGCCCCCATCCCTGGCTGCATATCACAGGTGGCGTCATGATCCTAATAGACTTATCTAACCTCCCAACTACTACCTCCATCCTCCCTGCCACCCTCCAATGCTCCTTCCTGTACGCATTGGGGCAACGGAACTGGGCCAGGCCACCCCGTGACAACGCAGAGGATCTGCACCCCCGGTCTGGCAACGAGTAGGTTAAAACACCTGCCCCGTGGGGCGCTACACAAGCTCTAAAATGCTTGAGTGCTCGCTACTCATATCCAGCAGGTCGGACACTTGGATGGGTTTGGCCTGTGTAACGAGTGTAATAGAAGTCAATGGGAAACTAAAATAATTTTCCGGCACATCCTTCCAGGAGGTCTGGAGGAGGCAGGAAAATCACTGAATGAAATGGAAAGAGCGCTCAAATGGAATGCGAACAGCATGGGGAAAACGCGTGGACGCATCTGACCCCCAGGTCGCTGTGCAGCACCTCCAAAACATAGAGGGACAGTTCATGCCTTGTGTCAAGCTTGGATACCCAAAAGTTGTACAGCACAGAGGAATCACAGAGGACACTGGTACGGTCGGCCAAGTACTCCTTCACTATCTTCATAAATTTTCCCTCCTTGTCAGAGTACCCCGTGTATCAGGGCCTGGGCACTGGGAGTGTGGCGCCCTGCACAAACCAGGACGTCACAGGTACTGCAACAACACACCCTACGCCTCGGTTAGGAACATCAAGGTCAGACACAAATCCTTGTTGCCTCCCACCAGGGGCTGATGTCCACACCAGGTGGGGCGGAGCCAGGCAGTTGGCTCCACCCACCGAGGAGTACACAGTCCTGGAGGCGGGAAAAGGAGAGCAGTTCAGTTTGGAGAGGAGAAGAGCGAGAGTCAGGGAAAGGAGTAGTAGAGGAACTGACTGGCCGTGTCCGGGTACGTGGCCCGGGCACAGAAACAGCAAGGTTGGCAGACGGTGGTGACCGTCTGCAGGAGAGGCCGATTGACGTACAACCGTAAGGACCGGGGACGGGCGGTGGCCCGCCGGTACCGGATCGGGGAGCGAAGAGAAGCCAGCACCATCCGGCAGGGCCTACGGACCCCGACCAGGCTAGGAGTCGCCGTAAAACCGGTCAAATCCGTCAGCGACGAGAACCTCCGGGGTTTCCCAGCAGTAAAGACCTGACTGAAGGCAATCGTCCAAACCGTGAGGGAGATAAAGCTACCGCCAGAGCTAGAGCTCCCAGGGCCAGAGCCTGCGGACAAAGGAAGGGCTCCCTTAGCCAACATACCGCTGGGGAGCGGGCTATCAGTGGGAAGCCATTGGGGCCGAGAACAGAACACCGGTGCAGGGAGAGACAGTTACCGCCAACCTACCGGGAGTGACCGCCGCAGCCGTCTGTGGGACTCGTCCATCCAGCCGTTTGTTTTACCAGAGACTCCGTGTGCGTTACTGGCTGAGTAAGTACCACCGTGCCATCTGGCACTGCGCTGCCCCGCGACCCTGCACCTGGCCAGGCCCCGCAACCCACCTTCCGACCTCCACCACCGGGCCCCGGGACCACCAAATCCCCCTACCCACGGAGGGGAGAAAACATCTCAGCTGCTCCCTGTCAACGCTCCCGGGATCCCCGTACAGAGCAGCGGTGGTGCCCCAACCTCACCACGAACCGTGGGTGGCGTCACGGACAATATCCCTAAACCAAACCACCCCTTTCACTCACGGGCGAGGAGCGCCGCTCCAGTCCCCGGGATCCGGCCCACCGCTCGAGCCACCGACCGAGTGAGCAGCAGCAGCCGGACCCGAACAGTGGGTGAGCGCAGCGCCCTCCCCGCCCGCAACAGGAGTGTCTAATGAAACTGTCCCATACCTTTGATAGTGTACTCCTACCTCTGTTGGACCTGGTGTGTGTCTCCCTCTTCTTTACTTCTTGGTTATCCAAAGAACTTTGACCTCTGCTGCCAGCATTGTCTGATGGGAATTTTTTGACCAATTTTTAACTATAGCCTTCAGTTATTGCACCATTTTACTAGTCCTCTCCAAAGCAGCAATGAGAGATGGAAAATTCTCCTTGTAGCATGGGTCAAGAAGGGTAACAACCAGTAATCAGTGTTGGATCAAAATGCGTATAACGTTAGAGTCATGGGAAAAGCAGTGTGACATAAAGTCAGCCATGTGTGCCAGACTTCCAACAGGCAAGACTTTCCTGCCCCCATTAGGAGGACAACTCCCCATCTCCTCCCGATCCTCTTAAGACTTTGGAGAATGAGGACAAGATCCAAGATAGCGGAGGGAACAAGTCGAGTGGTAGTACCCCACACCGAGAGGAAGGAAACGAAAGGAAGGCCATGGACGGTAAGAAGAATAAAATGAACTTTCTGATTAGCTAAGTGAACTCTGGTGTAGCGTGTGTTACTGACTGTCTACGACTAGGACCTCCAGTGGGATAACGAATGCCTACCTGAAGAAAGCAGTAAGTGTTGTGCACCCTAGTTGACGTCCCATGAGCACCCACAATCTCCTTAGCAAAGGAGTCAGGCGCCCATGCAGCACAGAGCTTGCACCTTCCTTCACCACTTTACCGAGGCATTGATGCAGTGCTTCCAGCTTTTGATTGATATGAACGACAATTCAGAGGTGGACAATGAGTAGGAGGAGGGAATGTGGGAACTGGTGTAGGAGGTGCGGGAAGCCCTGATGGAACTAGCGCCTGCAATTCTAGGCGTCGATAGCACGTGCACTGTCTCAGGGTCTGACTAATGCGGGCGTCACACGATACGATCTATCGTGCGATCGCATGAGCGATCGTACCCGCCCTCGTCGTTTGTGCGTCACGGGCAAATCGCTGCCCGTTGCGCACAAAGTCGTTAAACCCCCGTCACACGTACTTACCTGCTGAGCGACGTCGCTGTGGGCTGCAAACATCCACTTCCTGAAGGGGGTGGGGCGTTCGGCGTCACAGCGACATAACACAGTGGCCGGTCAATAGAAGCGGAGGGGCGGAGATGAGCGGGGCGTAAACATCCCGCCCACCTCCTTCCTTCAGCATTGCCGGCGGCCGCAGGTAAGCTGCAGTTCATCGTTCCAGGGGTGTCACACGGAGCGATGTGTGCTACCCCGGATACGATGAACAACCAGCGCAAAGAAGAATAAACGATTTTTTAAAAATAAACGACGTTTAAACGATACACGATTTGTAACCGATTTGCGATCGTTCGGAGACGCTCGTAGGTGTCACACGAAACGTCGTCGCAAACACTGCCGGATGTGCATCACGAAAACCGTGACCCCGACGACATATCGCACGATAGATCGCCTTGTGTAAGGCCCACATAAGTCCCGACCTCCACAAGGTTAACCCAGTGTGCTGTCATGGAAATGTAGCGTCCCTGGCCATAAGCACTTTTCCACGTGTTGATAGTTAAGTAGACCTTCACAGTAACTGAGTTGGTCAGGGCACAGGTGATGTTATGGGACATGTGATTGTATAATGCGGGGATGGTACACTGGGAGAAAGAGTGGTGGGTGGGACCGAGTACAAAGAGATGGCCGCCACCGTGAGGTTGTGGAAAGCCTCAATGTTCACACAAGCCTAAATGGCAATATTATTGTTCCCAGCTAAAAAAAAATCGCAATTCGTCCCGGAATTGTCACATCCATTAGATGCGACAATTCTTGCGCTTTACCCGGCTCATCCCAATTGTCCTGGTACCGTAGCAATTGGGGTAATATAAGGGTTTAATTACAGGTGTGATTTGTCAAAAATTCCAGCTGCCACATCTAGGAGACCCCCTCTATTACTAACCCTGCAAGGGAAAAGAAATAAACACAAAAACAAAGAAAAAATCTTTATTAAAAAAAACAAACAAAACAAAAAACAAACAAACCAACAAACAACCTCTTACTCTAATTTATTAACCCCAGAACACCCAGATCTGACATAATCTGCACCACGATGTCCCACTATGATCCCGGCTCTGCTGCATACTGAAGTCTCAGCGTGTGGGCATATTAGAGAACATGACCGTCCACTGCAGCTTCAGGCACTGACTGAACCGCAGCTGTGAGCGGTGACATCACTGAATTTACCTGCGGTACCCTGCCTGTGACCACAAGTAAACTCCCTCCAGCTGAACTCATTAAACTCAGTGAGCTCACCTCAGGTGACCTCATTGAGTACAATGAGATTTGCTGTTCCGGTCACTGAGGGGAGTGAGTGTCCGGGAGTGGACCCACTGGGCTGTTCACCAGAGTCCCCTGAGGGAGCCAACCAGTAGCGAGCCCCTATACAGGGATTGTCTGAAGCAGCTACGGGGGCCTAAAGGCACGACTGCCAGGAACCAGTGAAAGTCAGCTCTTATAGACTGGTAAAGTCTCTTAGTGTCCGGTGCTGGTGTGTTTGGATATGGCAGCATGGGAATGGTAACTCAGACTTGGCAGCACGGAGATGGTGGCTCAGACGTGGAAGCACATAGATAGAGTCTCAGATGTGGCAGCACAGAGATGATGGCTCAAACGTAGTGGCACTGAGATGGTGGCAGTACGGAGATGATAGCCCAGACATGGCAGCACGGAAATGATGGCTCAGACTTGGCGGCACGGAGATGGTGGCTCAGGCGTGGTAGCACGGAGGTGGTGGTAGAGCGCAGGCTCTAGGACTAGACACAGGTTAGTAACATGGAACTGGAACTAGGACAAGGCAAGCAGTACTAGACACAGTAGTGTGATGGGACCTGAGAACTAGCAACCCACTAACTAGTAGGCAACGTTGCTCATTCACCTCCTGTAAGTGAAGACAGTCTTAAACACCTGTCACGCTCCCCGGGTCCTCGGCTCCCCTTCCCGGGTCTCCTGTCCCGCTCCCCGGCTCACCTGCCACGCTCCCCGCGTCCCAGTCTCTTGTGCCCGTCCTTCCTAGGCTCCCTGGCCGCCGATCCCGGCGCCCGACGGCCTCCCAGGCCCTGGCCGGCTCCCCTGCGTCCTCCTCTCAGCCTCCTTCCCTGGCTTCTGGCACCCGGGCCGCGCGCATGCGCATTAGGGCGCGCGCGCGGTCACTGACCCTTTCTTAAAGGGCCAGCGCCCATTAACAGGAAATGAGGTTAGACAGGTACGGGGTATAAAGGGGGTTCTTGTCCAAGGGGGCGGGGCCTGATCTTCGTGTTTTCTGAGCTAGGAGTCAGGTCTCCTTGTGTTTTCCTGCCATACTTACGTATCTCTCTTCTAGAGCTGATCCCGCCTCGCCATCCAGTCCTGCTGAATCCCGAGCCCCGCACGCTGTCCGTCTGCCATCTGACAGTCCGTACCATCTCGGATCCCTGCGGTGACCCGTCATCTCGCTCCAAAGGTTCCGGACCCCGCCTGACATCATCTTGGCTTCCGAACCTGAGCTACGTCACCCGGACTGCCATCTGTGACTCCGTGGTCCCAGGGACTCCTCCGCTACCTTCACTTGCACGGACTGTTCTGCTGCCCATCAGTGCTTCAGCTACCGGACTCCCTACCACCATCTTAGAGTTCGGCCCAGTGGATCCACCTCCTGGGTCTGCCCGACCGCCCGGCCCTGACAGTAAGATCAGGCCATGGATCCCGCTGCAGCACTATTGGCCCTGCAAGAGGAACTCCAACGCCAGCGTGAAGTCCAGACCCGCATGCTGCAATTTATGACCTCCGTGGACACCCGCCTGTACACGTTACAAGCATCAATGACGCCTGCGGCAACCAGGTCCCCCACTAGGCAATCCACGGCTCCCGCACCAGTGGCAGCCGCGTCGGATGCCTCCCGACTCCGTTTGGCGTCACCACCTCGTTATGCTGGAGATCCCAAGACCTGCAGGGGCTTCATAAACCAATGTTCCCTTCATTTCACGCAGCTGCCACATCTGTTCGCCTCCGACCAAGCCAAGGTCGCCTTTATAATGTCTCACCTGGAGGGCGAGGCACTGGCGTGGATGAACCCCTTGTGGGAGAAGGAGGACCCCATGACCAAGGATCTTCAAGAGTTCCTGCAGGCCTTTCGCAGTACCTTTGACGAGCCGGGACGCGCCTCTGCGTCTGCTTCATCACTTCTCCGCCTACGTCAAGGAACACTGACGGTGGGCCAATACGCCATCCGTTTCCGCACTTTGGCTTCTGAACTCGGGTGGAATAATGAGGCCCTGACAGCCGCCTTCTGGGAAGGACTTTCGAGTCGCATCAAAGATGAGTTGGCGGGTCGTGACGTGCCCTCCACCCTAGATGCCCTGATTGCCCTAGCCACTCGAGTGGACATTCGTTTTCAGGAGCGCTCCAAAGAGCTGGTTCGTGAGCGACGTGCGGTACGGCACTCCTCCCCGCCACAGAAATCCTCTGTGCCACAGTCATCAACAGCTGGGATTCCTGTCCACGAACCCATGCAGGTTGACCGAGTACGACAGTCTGACCAACGTCGAGCAGAGCGGCTCGCCAAGGGCCTCTGCTTTTACTGCGGAGAGGGCACACATCTCCTACGCTCCTGTCCGGAAAGGCCGGGAAACTCCAAAGCCTAGGGTTGGTAGGAAAGGCCACCCTAGGTGCTGGGACTCTCTCAGACCCAGTTATGTGGACGGTACAAGTATCAACAGGAGAGACGCGCTTCACGGCTGAGGCATACCTCGACTCCGGAGCAGCAGGCAATTTTATCCAGCAGGCCACGGTGGACAAATACCAGCTGCCTGTTACTCTACTCGAGAAGCCCCTACTGATTGCCTCGGTGGATGGGAGACCCCTCTCTGATACCATCTCCTGGATCACCAAGCCGGTGGAACTGCGTATCGGTGCTCTGCACACCGAGAACATCTCTCTCTACGTCCTTCCACACATGTCCCATCAAATCCTGCTGGGACTTCCTTGGTTGCGAACACACGAACCATCAGTCAGCTGGGGTACTGGCGAAATCACCCGTTGGGGCTCTGCCTGTCATGAAAGATGTTTAAAGTCTATACAACCAGTCCGACGACCTCCAGTTCCTGAGTACCTACCGGGTCTGCCCTCGGCCTATTGGTCCTTCGCGGACGTTTTTGACAAGAAGGAGTCTGAGGTACTTCCGCCACACCGTCCCTACGATTGCGCCATCGACCTGCTCCCAGGAACAACACCACCTCGAGGACGGATATATCCGTTGTCTCCAGCCGAAACCAGGGCCATGTCCACCTACATCACGGAAAGCCTGGCAAAGGGATTCATCCGGAGATCCTCCTCTCCTGCGGGAGCAGGCTTCTTCTTCGTTAAGAAGAAAGAGGGTGACCTACGCCCATGCATTGACTACCGGGGCTTGAATCAGATTACCATAAAAAACAAGTACCCCCTACCGCTCATCCCCGAATTATTCGATCGGCTCAGAGGAGCCCGTGTGTTCACCAAACTGGATCTTCGGGGTGCCTACAACCTAGTTCGTATCCGCTCTGGAGACGAATGGAAGACCGCGTTTAATACTCGCGATGGGCACTATGAATACTGCGTGATGCCCTTCGGTCTGTGTAACGCTCCTGCCGTATTCCAAGAACTGGTGAACGACATTTTCCGGGACCTCCTCTACGTATGTGTAGTAGTTTATCTGGATGACATCCTTGTCTTCTCTCCGGACCTCCAGACCCACAGAGAGAACGTAAAGCTGGTTCTACAAAGACTGAGAGAGAATCGTCTCTACGCCAAATATGAAAAGTGCGTCTTTGAGCAGTCTTCTCTTCCTTTCCTGGGATACATCATCTCGGGTACTGGGCTGCAGATGGATCCAAAGAAGGTCTCCTCCATCCTCCACTGGCCTCCCCCTTCTGGACTGAAGGCAATCCAACGGTTCCTGGGATTTGCCAACTACTACCGCCAGTTTATCCCTCACTTCTCCGCCCTGACTGCTCCTCTCTCCGCTCTGACCAAAAAGGAGGCTAATCCAAAGGACTGGTCACCTGCGGCCGACGCCGCGTTTTGCTCCCTGAAGCGAGCATTCGCCTCCTCTCCTGTACTCCACCGACCGGAGTTAAACCGCCAGTTCACCTTAGAGGTGGATGCCTCCTCCTCAGGAGCCGGAGCAGTGCTCATGCAAAAATCCTCCTCCGGGAAGATGGTGACTTGCGGTTTCTTCTCTAAAAGCTTCTCAGCACCTGAACGTAATTACACCATCGGTGACCGAGAACTATTGGCGGTCAAACTGGCTCTGGAGGAGTGGCGCTACCTCCTGGAAGGAGCAGTGTACCCTGTGATTATCTACACGGACCACAAGAACCTGGAATACCTGCGGTCCGCTCAGCGACTGAACCCACGACAAGCCAGGTGGTCCTTATTCTTTGCCAGGTTTGACTTCCAGCTTCACTTCCGACCCGCAGACAAGAATATACGCGCTGATGCCTTGTCTAGGTCTCTCATGCCTCTGGAGCAGGAGGAAGAGACTACCCAACCTATCATCTCTCCTAGCAAGATTGTTCCGGTGGCTCCTGTCACTCTGGCCCAGATACCACCCGGGAAGACCTATGTCTCTGAGACCGACAGGCAAAAAGTGTTACACTGGGGTCATGCCTCGAAAACAGCCGGCCATGCAGGCCAGAAGAGAACATGGGGTGCGATTGTACGCCATTACTGGTGGCCATCCCTTCGCACGGACGTTGCCGCCTTTGTCTCTGCCTGCCCCTCTTGTGCCAGGAACAAGACGCCCAAACACCTGCCCTATGGCCGTCTTCTGCCTCTGCCGATACCCTCAGTTCCATGGCAACACATAGCGATGGACTTTATTACGGACTTGCCAGTATCATCCGGACACACAGTCATATGGGTCGTGGTGGATCGGTTCTCCAAAATGGCTCACTTCGTCCCTATGCCCGGACTGCCCTCTGCTCAGGAACTCGCGGAAGCCTATATACAACATATCTTCCGCTTGCATGGCTTTCCTTCCCACATCGTGTCCGACAGAGGAACTCAGTTCACCTCCCGCTTCTGGAGGGCTCTCTGCAAACATCTGGGAGTGACTCTGGACTTTTCTTCCGCTTACCATCCTCAGTCTAATGGCCAAGTGGAAAGGGTCAATCAAATCTTGACCTCCTTCTTACGTCACTATGTCAACGCCCATCACGACGACTGGTCCACGCTTCTGCCTTGGGCTGAATTCTCCCATAACCACCACGTCAGTGAGTCGTCCTCCAAATCTCCCTTCCATGTCGTTTACGGACTGCAGCCTTCCGTCCCGTTGCCTATATCCCCTTCTTCGGATGTCCCTGCTGCTGATACTGTAGCCCGTGACTTCGCTACCATTTGGGACTCTGTCAAGGCGTCCCTTGGGCGCGCTTCCCAGCGGATGAAGAAACACGCTGACAAAAGGCGTCTAGACCCTCCGTGTTTCTCTCCTGGTGACCTGGTCTGGCTTGCTTCCCAGTACATCCGACTGAAGATACCTTCCTACAAGCTGGGTCCTCGCTACATCGGGCCGTTTAAGGTCCTCAGCAAGATCAATGAGGTCTCCTACAAACTGAGGCTTCCGACCACGATGAAAATACCCAACTCCTTCCACGTCTCTCTACTCAAGCCGGTGTTCCTTGGTCCCTTCTCCGCTGCTGCCAGTCCGGCTCCTCCTCCTATTGCTGAGGACGACATCTATGCGGTAAGGGATATCGTGGCCATGAAGACTGTTCGTGGCCGGCAGTTCTTCCTGGTGGACTGGGAGGGGTATGGTCCTGAGGATAGATCCTGGGAACCCAGGGAGAACGTGGGCTCTCCTCTGATCCGTGCCTTCATGTCCCGGTTGCGGGGAGGGGGGCGTGGGGAGGGGGGTACTGTCACGCTCCCCGGGTCCTCGGCTCCCCTTCCCGGGTCTCCTGTCCCGCTCCCCGGCTCACCTGCCACGCTCCCCGCGTCCCAGTCTCTTGTGCCCGTCCTTCCTAGGCTCCCTGGCCGCCGATCCCGGCGCCCGACGGCCTCCCAGGCCCTGGCCGGCTCCCCTGCGTCCTCCTCTCAGCCTCCTTCCCTGGCTTCTGGCACCCGGGCCGCGCGCATGCGCATTAGGGCGCGCGCGCGGTCACTGACCCTTTCTTAAAGGGCCAGCGCCCATTAACAGGAAATGAGGTTAGACAGGTACGGGGTATAAAGGGGGTTCTTGTCCAAGGGGGCGGGGCCTGATCTTCGTGTTTTCTGAGCTAGGAGTCAGGTCTCCTTGTGTTTTCCTGCCATACTTACGTATCTCTCTTCTAGAGCTGATCCCGCCTCGCCATCCAGTCCTGCTGAATCCCGAGCCCCGCACGCTGTCCGTCTGCCATCTGACAGTCCGTACCATCTCGGATCCCTGCGGTGACCCGTCATCTCGCTCCAAAGGTTCCGGACCCCGCCTGACATCATCTTGGCTTCCGAACCTGAGCTACGTCACCCGGACTGCCATCTGTGACTCCGTGGTCCCAGGGACTCCTCCGCTACCTTCACTTGCACGGACTGTTCTGCTGCCCATCAGTGCTTCAGCTACCGGACTCCCTACCACCATCTTAGAGTTCGGCCCAGTGGATCCACCTCCTGGGTCTGCCCGACCGCCCGGCCCTGACAACACCTAAGGTAATAGGTGACTTTCTGGAATCACTTCCGTGTAATGGAACATCGGCCCTTTAAGTAAGGGGGCGCGGCCACGCGCACACCCTTCGGACACCCACAGAAGAGCTGCGTGTCGCTTGGAGGCAGCAGAAGGCCGTGGCAGACCCCAGGATAGGAGAAGAGCGACAACCCCGCCGAAACCTGGGAGCAAGGGCGTGTGGAGGTGCCAGACTGGGACCAGGACCGGGCGCTACGCCTACATGTCCTGACAAAACTGTTTTGGTTTTTTTTGCCAAGAGATGCAGATTTGATGCTGGAATTTATACACCGAATTCCTGCACCAATACTGCATCTCCTGGCAAATAAAATGGAACAAAACGGAATGAGGGTTTCTGCTAGGAGGTGCAATTTTGGTGCCGAAATCAGCACCAAATTTACATCTCCTGGAAGAAAACCCCACCTAAACTGCGTTTTGTTTTTTTTGCCAGGAGATGCAGATTCATTGCTGGAATTTATACACCAAATTCCTTCACCAAATCTGCATCTTCTGACAAAAAAAGAAAAATACATCACAACTGCATTTGTTTTGATGTGCTTTTTTTTTGCCAGGAGATACAGATTAGCCCTGAAAAGGAATTTGGGGTTAACATGGCGACAGTAAGTTCTGTAAGGTTAGAACTCCTGCTTACATGCCTCTGTGACGCCCTGGCCCCCAGGGGTCACAGGTAACACCACACACACACTCCCCCATCCCTTGTGAGGACATACCCGTCACCCAAAAGTGAGACCTGATGCCTCCCTCAGGGCAGGTAGGGCACACCAGGTGGGCGGAGCCAGGCGGAAAGGCCTGCCCACCAAGGAGACTACTGTCCTGAGGCAGGAAGTAAACACAGTTAGTTCAGTGTGACAGTGAAAGTGACAAGAGGTGTGGCGAAGAAAGCTGTCAGGGACCCGGGTTGGAGCCTGGGATCCCCGAAACGTCAGGCAGGCAGACGGTGGTGGCCGCCTGCAAGAGTACCGGTACACGACCCGCGGAACCGTAGGGACCGGGTCAGGGTTGGAGCCCGCCGGACCTGAACCGGGGAGTCAACCGTTTACCGGAACACCAGCAACCGGGTACTCAGACCCCGTCCTAGCTTAGAAGCCACTGAGTGTAAGTGAATTAACTGATTGCAGTCTGGACCTCACGGGTTCATTCTCACCCAAGTCCCGAAAGAAGGCAAAAGCCCACCGATACCGAGTGAGTGCCACCGCCAAGGGCCAAACACCCGACGGGTCAGCGCCTGCGGGCAACCGAGGGCTCCTCCGGCAGCTAAACGCCGGGGAGCGGGCTACCACTGTTCAGGCAGGGGAGCCAAACAGAACAACAGGTGCAAGGGAAAGGGACCACCATCAACCTCACAAGGGACACAGGCAGCCGGCTGTGGGAACCCGACCATCCCCGAACTTTGGTTTACCAGTGACTCTGAGTGCAAATTAATCGTGAGTACATCAGTGCCACCCGGGTACCGCACCGCACCGCAGCACGGCCCCTTTGCACCGCGACCCTCAACATCGCCTGTCCCAACCACCGGGCCCCGCGACACACCGCCCCTACCCACGGAGGGGTTAACACCAAAGCGGCACAATTACACCGCTCCCGGGAGTCCCTCACCTTCACCGCAGCGGTGGTGCCCACGTCACCACAAACCGTGGGTGGCGTCACAAACAATCTCCACAGCGGCCCCCAGCCGCGCACCCACCCGATCACCAATCCGATTCCCCTTTTCACTCGTTGGCGAGGAGCGCTGCTCGAGCCCCGGGTCCGGCCCACTCGAGCCACCAAGGAGAAGGCCCCGGACCCGAGCGTGATCTCCCCGAGCAGCCCCGCGACGGAGGACTGGCCCCGCCAGCGACAACTTGGTGTCACGAACAGGATTCGGACAGTCCACTTACCTGTGGAAGTGCGCCTTAGAAGAATCCGTCAGCGGCGTCCTGCCGAAAAAGTTGAAGGTCCGCCATCTTGGCGCGAAAGTTTCCCGCTCGAGTCATCTTCCCCGAGCAGTGAAGGCGCGAACAGTGAAGCCCCGCCCCCGGAAGGAGGAGTGCGAAGAGAAAACTAAGGGGGAGCGGATGAAAGAGCTGCCTGATGTAACCGAGAAGATAAAAAGGCAGGGACTCCAGGACCTTGCATTCGTTTTGTTCCTGGATCCCGTCGGTGTATAAGCAGCATGTCCACCCCGTCTAGCAAGCCTGAAGAGCCCGCGCCCGGAACATTGGCGTGGCTGGAGGCCCAGACGACGCTGCTGTGTCACCGCAGCCAAACGGAACTGCGCCGCCTCATGGACCGATGGACGGCCGAAGTGGAGGAGCTGGTTACGGCCGCGCGGTTGTACAAAGTGGAGGCTATCCTCGAGGAGCGGGTAGGTGACCCATGCCCCTATGTCCCGGAGGGACCGGCCGCTGTGGCTGAGGGACCCGGTCTACCCCCGGCCTCTATACAGTCCCCCTTATTGCCCGCGCCGGCTGCTGCCACCCCTCTGCCGGGCCCGCTGATGCCCTCACCGGCGGTGGAGGCCACAGTCCCGGCCCAAGGGGATCTGTCTGCAGAGAAGACCACCAGCGGAGCAGAAGAAGCTACAGTTCCCGTGTGGGCTGCAGGAGCAGCGCCCGCCCAAGACACTGAAGCTGAAGTGACCCGGGGCCAGTGGCCACCAGGGATGGCGACGTGGTTGGAAAGAAAGTTGGTGCAGTTCTGTATCCAGGTACGGGTCGAATCGATGCGGCAAGCTGTGAGCTGGAAGCAGGGAATACAGGAGATGGCAGCCGTGGTGCGGGCAAACGAGAGGCCCGCCTCGGGGAACACACCCTTGCAGGATCCAGCTTTCCCAGACTCGTTGGTCCGGCAGGGTGCTGAACCTGTTCACGGTGAGACCCGTGAATCTCAGGTGCCCGAGTCACAGAGTAAGGCAGTGGAGTCCCGTTGCCCAGGAGCCGACCCCGTTGGGACTTGTGTTTTGACCCCCCGTTAACCCCTGTTGCGTGAGTGACTGCACATGGACAAGGCCGTGGACTTGCTGGCCACCCAAAAACTTTTGGGCTTGTAAATATTGTCCCATCCTGCCCCTTTGACGTGCCTTCCCGTTCCATTAGCCTCCGGAGAGGCAGATTGAAGGAAGGACCCGCAGCAGAGTAGGCTGGGGTCCGGTCACCAACGGGACCGGTGACCATCCTCTGGGGAGCCCTTTGATGACTGCCGGGTGCGGTGCACCGTACCCGTTCCCGCCTGGGTGATCTGGCCATGTTCCTGTTTCCGGACTGGGGAAAAGGGGTGCTGCCCATTTCTTAGGGGCAGCATCAAGGCTAGGTTGTTTGGGTGGGAAAGTCAGAAGGATATGAACCTGTTCCGTTTAAAATAAAGTTTGCAACGTTTACGTAAAATGCCTCCCATTATGGGAAGATCCTTCAGAAATCTTAAGTTTATGCAAATGTTATTATACTTGTAACTGTTCCCGTTTTACTTTTACCGTTCCAGAAAAAAAAACAAAACAGAAAAATAAACCGGAGTTGGTCAGGCAGCCTGCGGACGGTCTGCATTAAATTAAGGGGGAATGTGACGCCCGGGCTCCCAGGGGTCACAGGTAACACCACACACACACACTCCCCCATCCCTTGTGAGGACATACCCGTCACCCGAAAGGGAGACCTGATGCCTCCCTCAGGGCAGGTAGGGCACACCAGGTGGGCGGAGCCAGGCGGAAAGGAGACTACTGTCTTGAGGCAGGAAGTAAACACAATTATTTCAGTGTGACAGTGAAAGTGACAAGAGGTGTGGAGGAGAAAGCCTGTCAGGGACCCGGGTTGAAGCCTGGGATCCCCGAAACGTCAGGCAGGCAGACGGTAGTGGCCGCCTGCAGGAGTACCGGTACATGACCCGTGGAACCGTAGGGACCGGGTCAGGGTTGGAGCTCGCCGGACCTGAACCGGGGAGTCAACCGTTTACCGGAGCACCAGCAACCGGGTACTCAGACCCCGTCCTAGCTTAGAAGCCACTGAGTGTAAGTGAATTAACTGATTGCAGTCTGGACCTCACGGGTTCATTCTCACCCAAGTCCCGAAAGAAGGCAAAAGCCCACCGATACCGAGTGAGTGCCACCGCCAAGGGCCAAACACCTGACGGGCCAGCGCCTGCGGGCAACCGAGGGCTCCTCCGGCAGCTAAACGCCGGGGAGCGGGCTACCACTGTTCAGGCAGGGGAGCCAAACAGAACAACAGGTGCAAGGGAAAGGGACCACCATCAACCTCACAAGGGACACAGGCAGCTGGCTGCGGGAACCCGACCATCCCCGAACTGTGGTTTACCAGTGACTCTGAGTGCAAATTAATCGTGAGTACATCAGTGCCACCCGGGCACGGCACCGCACCGCAGCACTGCCCCTTTGCACTGCGACCCCCAACATCGCCTGTCCCAACCACCGGGCCCCGCGACACACCGCCCCTACCCACGGAGGGGTTAACACCAAAGCGGCGCAATTACACCGCTCCCGGGAGTCCCTCACCTTCACCGCAGCGGTGGTGCCCACGTCACCACAACCCATGGGTGGCGTCACGAACAATCTCCACAGCGGCCCCCGGCCGCGCACCCACCCGATCACCAATCCGATTCCCCTTTTCACTCGTGGGCGAGGAGCGCTGCTCGAGCCCGGGGTCCGGCCCACTCGAGCCACCAAGGAGAAGGCCCCGGACCCGAGCGTGATCTCCCCGAGCAGCCCCCGCGACGGAGGACTGCCCCCGCCCGCGACATCTCCAATACACTATCCCTTCTCCACACCTAGCCCAACACTAAATGCAGATAAGAGTGGTATCATTAGAAAAAAGAATATATTTGAATTAGATATATCAACCGCTTTGTTTTGCCAGGAAACTTCAACTAACTTTGAGATCCATACTTCTAATGATTTCATGTTGTACAATCCGAGAAAATAGTCTTAGCATGTATCTGTAGCTGCAAGATGTCCAGTATCCCTCCACCCCAACGCGCATTTTGTATGACTTCCTTAGGTGCCCCCTGAGGAAGTCCTATGAAATGCACGTCAGAGTAGAGGGAAGCTAGACACCTTACAGCTACAGATACTTGCTTTTAAACAGGTTGGGATGCTGTCTTACTGCAACCAATCACAGACAAAAGGACTGCCGGTGGGCGGAGAAAGTAGTGAATATGTATGAGGCTAATGAGGGGCCCTGGAAGTAGAGTGAGTGGCCCACAAGCATTTACAGCCACGCTGGAGACTAGGTAAGTATAGCATGCTTGTTCTAATCCCTCTTTCCCTTCTACCACCATGTTTAAGCGCTGGATTCTGGGGACCGGCGTCAATTACGAGCTGGAAACGTTTTTTTGGTTTTTTTTTTTTAAATCCGTATTAAACTCACCAATCCTGGATATCTGCGAGTCTACCCATCACTACTCGGTATGCTAAATTAAGTTGTAAATCCTGGCTTTGTGTATCATTTCTACCAAGGAGGCAATACGCTTATGCAGGCTGCATGGTGCGTTGACTACGGCTAGCCAAGACCAGATGTTAAGAACTTCAATGAGCAGGACCACCAATTTTTAATAAACATAGCATTACTGAACTGCCATTTGATGATAACTATGCATAGTAGAGAGCGGGTACACAATTATTTGTACATTTCTTCTTCTATAAAGCTCATCTCTACACATAGTTTCTGTACTTGTCGAACCTAACTTGTTCCTGTCTCCATTAATCTCGCTTTCTTCAACACAACCGAGCTCAGTACCACAATCCAACTAGTAAGAGTCATATCTTCCATCCGCAGTTCTGCGTCTTCTTCCTTTCAAAAAGATTACTTGCCAATATGGCTGAACCTAGTTTGCAGCTTGCTGACATTTAGGGAACTTCCAGTTGCAAAAATGATATTTAGCCCAAAATACCTGATAATAATGGCATAATTTAATGCTAAAATAGGACCAATTTATAAAGAACCATGGCTCATTATAACTTACCCTGGGGTGAACAGGTAGTTGAAATGGTTTATCTATTGGAGAGCCAACACAGCGACTAAACAAAAAGCTTGAAGGTGACACTTCTCACACTTGTGTGGAGAACTCTTTCTCTATTCAAAGACACAATAGCTCTGTTATGAGTTTAACCTTTTTTATTGTAAGAGGCGTAGGTCCCATAGTTACAGTAGTCTCATTTTTCACATTGTGATCCTGAGGGGAACATATTGCATGTGCACGTTCATATGCACATCAGCCCAAATTGAATGTCGGCCAGATGAGTGGGGTTTTATATGCCATGTTTCCTATCAATGGAAATCTAAAATCATGGTAGGAAATATGGCATTAATATTTTTCACCTGGGATCCCATAGTTTTTAGGACTCGAGCAACATCCCATTGACCAGCCCCCATTCGAGGTCACCAAGGGGAGGTATCCAGTGGTGGCTGATATCTAATAAATACAGATTCTGCATTATGGTCCTTGTTAAATCCTGGAAGAAACAGCTCACTGTATAATTTTCCAACTTTCCTAATCAGAGTGCTTACCTCCATAAAAGAATTGTGCCATCCCTGCCAACCACAAGTTAAGTACTTTCCTTTTTATTTGATGTAATTGTATATACTGTATTGTTTTGTCCACTTTATAATATATTTTGTATATTTTTATAAAAACTGCCTACTTTTATGAGTAAATCTAGAAAACGTAATATCTTTGTTCCTTTTGCTCTATAAATCACATCCATGAAGCTTCATGAGGCCAAACGTTACAAATAACTGTTGTCCAATTGCCCTCTATAAACAACTGGTGGTGGCAGCTAATTTTTCTTGGATTATAGAGGAGCTTGACAGTAACCGTACTGAAGTATACATATTCCATGCATTGGAATTGGGTGTATATACACTGTATATATACTGCTCAAAAAAATAAACTTAAACAACGAAATGGTATTTTAGTGTTCCTTTTATTTTTTTGAGCAGTATACACTACTTTGAAAGCGTCCAGTAATTGGACCAGTAGCAAAAGCTTTATTCCCCATATCCAGTCGCTATATCCAGATGCTCATATTACTTGCATCATAAAAACATCTCCAGAATCTGACCTATTGTCACCTTTGAAACTGGAAAATATCTGTCTCTTTAATTCATTCTCATGTGGACTACTGCAACTCTCTACTGATTGGTTCCCACTAGCCAAACTTTCTCTTCTCCAATCCATCCTGAATGCGGCAGGTAGGGTTGTGTTTTTGTCCAGCCACTTCACTGATGCCTTCACCTTGTGCCAGTCATTGCACTGGTTACCCATTTACTACAGAATATAATAAAACCTCTCACCCACAAAGCACTCCACAGTTCATGTCCACTCTCATCCCTATCACCCTGCCTGTGCCCTCCATTCTGCAACTGATCTAAAAATAATATCCTCAATAATGTGACCCTTGCACTTCTCTTTCCAAAACTTTTCTCGTGCTGCACCAGTTTTCTTTAAATAGAGATGTGCTTTAAAAACACATCTCTTTAGACAGGCCAATCATTTCACTTCACTAGTCTAAAGCCTGCTTTACACCATACGATCCAGCATACGATATCGTATGCGATCGTACCCACCCCCATCGTATGTGCGGCACGTTCAATTTGTTGAACGTGTCGCACAAACGAATAACCCCCCGTCACACGTACTTACCCATCCATACGACCTCGATGTGGGCGGCGAACATCCACTTCCTGGAGTGGGAGGGACGTTCGGTGTCACACCGACGTCACGCGGCAGCCGGCCAATAGAAGCGGAGGGGCGGAGATGAGCGGGACGTAAACATCCCGTGTTACGGTTGCTGTGGCACTGGAGACTATGTTCGGATTTCTTGCTACTGCACATGTGCAAGCGCTGGAGACTAAGTCCTATTTTGGAGCCATTGCACATGTGCGGCTGACATCATCGCTGACACGAGGTCACATGTCTCTGACACCTTCTAAGCTGATTGGCCGCTGGTCATGTGCTTGTGACACGTGGTCACATGTCTCTGACACCTTCTATGCCGATTGGTCGCTGGTCAAGTGCTTGTGACGCTTTGCTCGGTGATAAGCCAGCGTGACGTCATTGCTGTCGTTCTGGCAGCGGATTGGCTCTGGTGTCCTCCATCTTGGGTGAGGCACAGAGTCTATATAAGTCCTCTTGGTTCATGCATGAGAGTAGACGCTCTGTGAACGTCCCTCTAGGCATCGCTCTGTCTATGCTAGGTGAGCGCTACCGGCAGGGTAGCGTTCTTATACCTTACAGCTTCGGCTGCAGTCCGTATCCTCGCACCTTATTGGAGCGGACATAGGCAGGTGCCTGAGGCACATGGTCTGACTGGGCCTTGTGGGTCTACTCGTAGGTGGACGTTGCCGCTAGGGTAACGTTCCTTATACTGCGTCTGGCAGTTGTTCATATCCTCGCACACTAGGGGAGCGAACATAGGTAGGAGCTTTGTGCGGCTTTGTGCTGCTGTCCGTCTCTTTCGCACCACTAGAAGAGCGGACCTAGGCAGGTGCCATATCTAGTGGTTCGTGTCCTCGCACACTAGTGGACTGAACGCTGGTAGGAGCTTTGTGCGGCTTGTGCTGCTGTCCGTCTCTTTTGCACCAATAGTGGAGCGGACCTAGGCAGGTGCCATGTCTAGTGGTTCGCGTCCTCGCACACTAGTGCACACTAGTGGACCGAACGCAGGTAGGAGTTTTGTGCGGCTTACGCTGCTGCCCGTCTCCTGGCACCGCTAGAGGAACGGACCTAGGTAGGTGCCATTTCACACTCACTGTCTTGTCTCTGTGACCTTTAACAAGAGACCATACCACACACCCTCCAAGTAAGGGAGGAATTGCTTTATTTCCTAACTATATTCCTCTGTGAGTTTAACAGAGGTATTGCACTCTGCACTTGTGCTACGACTATTTACAGCGGCACACTTATATACTTTTCCTCTCACTTTAACATATCCTCTGCCATACACTGCAGCAGAGACTTTGCACGGTGGACCCTGACTGTCTGATATCCCTTTGTTTTTCATAATCAGGCAGCTCCCGTAACATCCCGCCCACCTCCTTCCTTCCGCATTGCCGGCGGGAGCCGCAGGGCGTAGGTAAGATCTGTTCATCGTTCCCGGGATGTCACAAACTGCGATGTGTGCTACCCTGGGTACGATGAACAACCTGACATTCAATTTTTAGGAATTGAACGACGCGCATGCGATGAACGTTTTACCGTTCATTTGCAATCGCACGTAGCTGTTACATGCTACAATGTAACTTACGATGCCGGATGTGCGTCACGATGTGACCCCACCGACACATCGTAAGATATATTGTAGCGTGTAAAGCGGCCTTAACTCTTCCTTGTTCCTGCATTCTAAATTTTCCTCAGTATCTGATCCCTACTGTCCATTTGTCCACATCCTCCATGCACCCAGGAGCACTTGGTAACTTCACTTAGATCCTGGCTGATGACATCTCATGCAGATTTATATGAAAATTCCAATTTATTCTAAAATGGTGTCATGATGTGACTACATGATAATGAGGGCAGGGGCTCCAATGTTGTTCTTCATGGAGACTTCAGGCAGGGCCGGCATCAGCACCCGGCAAACCTGGGCAAGTGCCGGGGCTGTAGACCGCCGAGGGGGCCCACTCGCAGATGGCAGGGAGAGCTCTGGAACTATGGAGCCCATGAGTCAGAGACGTCGGGTGCCAGCGCGGGGGGAGGGGCTGAGGATCACACTTTCAATTGTATCGGCATAGCAGATGCTGATACAATTGAAAGCAATGATGATAGAGGGAGCAGTGCACTTCCTCTCTCATCATTCTCCTGCAGTGTCTGTGTGCGCTCTGCCTCTGACAGCTCAGTACAGAGGAGCCCGATGACTACGACATGGGGGCTGCATGGTGCCACATGGGGGCTGCATAATACTATATGGAGGAATATGAGGCTACATTATATTATGTGGAGCATTCTGGGGTGCATTATATTATATGGAGGAATATTTGGTGCATTATTCTGTATGGAGGACTATGGGAGCTGCATAATACTATGGAGGAATATGCTAGTGCATTATATGGAGTCATATGAGGCTGCATTAAATGATGTGGAGCAATATGGATGCATTATGTTATATGGAGGAATGGTGGGGCTGCATACTTCTATATCTCCCAGAGCTGTATGTCCCCTCCACCACAGTGCTGCATATCCACCAGAGTTCTATGTCCCTTTCAACCCAGTGCTGTATACCCCCCAGAGCTGTATGTCCCCTCCACCACAGTGCTGTATACCCACCAGAGCTCTATGTCCCTTTCAACCCAGTGCTGTATACCCCCTAGAGCTGTATGTCCCCCTCCACCCCAGTGCTGTATACCCCTCAGAGCTGTATCCCCCCCCCCTCTAGAGCGGTATGCCCCTCTCTGGAGCTGTATGCCCCCCCATTCCTGTATGTCCCTCTCCTCAGTAATGTGTATGCCTCCCAGTAATGAGTATGTCCCCAGCCTCTCCTGTGATGTATATACAGCAGTGTCAGTGTGCTCTGTGTGTGGCCATGTCTGTTAGTGACTGCCACCAATCAGTGCAGCACAGTCACATGCCCTGGAGGAGCTGGACAGGAGACAAGCGGTGGAGGTGAGAGTCTAATGTTTCTGTGTGTGTGTGATGTGTGTCTATGTGTGTCAGTGTATATGACTCTGTACGGATTTGTCTGTTTATATGTATTTTTCTGAATTTCTTTTTAAATATGTACATTTACGTATGCCTGTATGTGTACGTATCTGTATGTGCGTGTCTGTGTCTGGATGGGGCCCACAAAAACCTGGAGCTGACCCTGACCTCAGGGTTACTCCTGATGGTGGAGATGCCTGAGTCTCGTACCTGATTATGCTCCTGACCAGAACTAATCTGATTTCTCTCTCCCACCAGGGAAGGAAGGGACAGGAGCGAGATGGAAACACAGATAAAGACAGACAAGGGAAAACCAAAACTCTGATACACTGCACACACAGGAATAGACAATGAGAGACATAAGAGAAAATCAAGAGCAGGAAGGTAGCAACAAAAGGCAACAAGGATTAACTCAACCACTGCATTCAGCAACAAGAACTACAAACACCAGATAGTCTGGATCACAACACCTCACCAGATCAGCTAAGATAAAGTATAGCTGGCAAAAAAGGAAAGATCTAGCTAGCATATATAAGGGGAGCAGATGTGATAGGCTATCCCATAACATGTGATCAAAGGAGATTAACAAGCAGACTAGCAGAGATGAACTCTTGCTAGCCTACTTATAAACTACCACTCTGCAGGTCAACACCCGTGCATTGATCATAAACACCAAAGAAATTAGTAGGGTGTCAGAATCTGTAGTCTGAATACATCCCGATGCCAGTGTATTTGCACTATGGGCAGGAAAGTAGGAGCTAGAAAGGATTGTTGACTACAATAGATGGTTGTCCATCTGTGCCGCCCCCGCGTCAGAGACCTGCCGCTGCTGCTCGGATCCGGATCCGCGGTGGCTTAAGGGGTCTCCGGACCTGGGGGTCGGGGTCGCGCATCCACTCAGAATAAAAAGGGGGGAATATTTACAAGGGAGGATGTGGAAAGTTCGTCACGCCACCGGTGGTGTGTGGCAAGGTGGAGTACCACCGCTGCAGTTGGGAGTACCCGGTGGCGATGGTGGGGGCAACCTGGTGTTTAACCCCTCCACGGGTAGGGGGAATGCCCCGGGACTCGATAGAGACTGCGGGGAGGTGCCGTTGGGGACGGTAAGGGTCACTTCTGTACTCAGTCCAATAACGCTGAAACCGACAACTGTAGTAAACCAAAGTTCTTGACACTGCTGCCGCTTGGATGGAGAACGCCTGGATCCTGTGCCCGTTGGTGTTGCCTGTTAGTCTGTGACTTTTTCCTTGGCACCTTTTCTTCTGACTGGTTCCTATAGCATAAAACTAGTCGGGTCCCGCTCACCAATATGGCTAACCGGATGAGCTTGCTCTCAGGGTTCATGCTTGGGATTTTCTGGACTATGTATTGGGAAAGTCCTATCCCCCTCGTTGCACTAGTACCCTGATTTTGGAGCGGGTGGAGAACAGATCTTGAAGGCTCCGTCCTCGTCGGGTAAATTACCAAGATGCCTGAAGCTACTTCCTGGCCTAGGGTCCACGTACTCCGTTGTGCCCTGGCCCCTGCCCGGTGATGGCACAAGGCCGCCGGCTGTCCTCCTCGACAGTCCGTGCCCCTTGTCACGATAACCTGCGACCGGGGTCCAGCTCCTACCAGGCCCAGACCAACGTCTACCACCTAGTAGTCTCAAGGAGCCCAGCTCCTGACCTCCTCTTGAGAGTTACTTCTCAACTGCTCCACTCCTGACACTCCTGACCTCCCCTTACCAACCCCTCAAGTGGCCAGCCCTATTCCCTTCAGGCTGTCCACTGGTGTGTCTGCTGGGTGTGGTGCAGAGTGTTTCTAGGATTTTGATTAGCTTTTTCTTGGCAACACCAAAGGTCAGAGACCCGTAACCAAGGAGGATTGGATACTGTGCTGAAGGGCAGATTGCACAATACCCTGTGACGGCCTGATAGGCCAGGACGTCATACCCTTACTACCCTTCTACAATTTACCTTCGCACTTTTAATCATATTGCTAAGGTTTTGCGGACCATCATATATGCCATAGTAGCCTATGTGTTATTATGATAAACATTTTGCGAAGGAGCTTCCTGTACATCGGATTCTCCATATTGTCCCCGCATTGTCCTAAACACAGAGGTATGGCATTATCGGCAGCATCTGCAGCGTTGTATGGCAGGACACGGCAGATAGCAGACATATTGTCCTCTTCTGTAATGATGATGTGATATGACACTTGTTCTTTGGAGCCGCAGTCACTCCAGATATCCCAGTGTTGGCTCTGCAGTGATATTTCTTTTTCTGCTGGAAAGTGCAATGTGATAAATGTGGACAGATGGCAAGTATGGCACACCTGGAATACGTGCGAAGAAGAGGCATCCCACGGGGCAGAGGACATCTGCCCTAAAACACCACATATAATATAGAAATATGCCCATTTATACACCACTCATCAGGGAACGGTTTATCAGATTACATCTTTTGTATATGATTTATAAACAGGATCACAAAATGCAGGCTTACATCTCCTGACTATAGATTATCAGGACCGGATCACACAGTGTTGGATTATATCTAAAATCGAAAGATCTCCTGATTATAGATTATCAGGACTGGATCACACAGTGTTGGATTATATCTAAGATCTAAAGATCTCCTGACTATAGATTACCAAGACTGGATCACACAGTGCTGGATTATATCTAAGATCTAAAGATCTCCTGACTATAGATTATCAGGACTGGATCACACAGTGCTGGATTATATCTAAAATCGAAAGATCTCCTGATTATAGATTATCAGGACTGGATCACACAGTGTTGGATTATATCTAAGATCTAAAGATCTCCTGACTATAGATTACCAAGACTGGATCACACAGTGCTGGATTATATCTAAGATCGAAAGATCTCCTGACTATAGATTATCAGGACTGGATCACACAGTGCTGGATTATATCTAAGATTGAAAGATCTCCTGACTATAGATTATCAGGACTGGATCACACAGTGCTGGATTATATCTAAGAGCTAAAGATCTCCTGACTATAGATTATCAGGACTGGATCACACAGTGCTGGATTATATCTAAAATCGAAAGATCTCCTGATTATAGATTATCAGGACTGGATCACACAGTGCTGGATTATATCTAAGATCTAAAGATCTCCTGACTATAGATTACCAGGACTGGATCACACAGTGCTGGATTATATCTAAGATCTAAAGATCGCCTGACTATAGATTATCAGGACTGGATCACACAGTGCTGGATTATATGTGAAATCCAGGGATCTCCTGAGTGTAGATTATCAGGACCGGATTAACACAATGCTGGATTATATGGCATCAAGCCCAGGGATTAGTAATGGAGAGGTATCTATCAGACACCCCCATTACTAACCGTGTAAGTGTAAAGTGAAAAAAAACACACACAGGAAAAAAATAGATTGAATGTGCCAGACCCGGAATTTCTCACTCGTGGTGTCGTCAGTAACTCAGTGCTGTCACCGCAGGTGAGAAATTCCAAGTCTGGCGCTGACTGGAAATGACCTTTAAAGCCTCATTCTTTGAACCAGGCTCTATAGGTTGGAGCACCGATTCGAGGTACATCTTGGGACCAGTACACCATGGATTACGTCAGAGCTTTGGGGATTTTTTATAAATAGTAAATTGGTGAATTAGGGAGTCTGGAGGAATCTTTAATCAAATAAACTATTTTTTTTTTTCACTTTACACTTACTGGGTTAGTAATGAGGGTGCCTGATGGACGCTTCTCCATTACTAATCCCTGGGCTTGATACACAGCTGACATCAATCCCATAAACCATTACCCCGACTGCCACGGTACCAGGGCAACCGGGAACAGCCGTGGCGAAGTGAAAGAAATGGCTCTTCTAATGTGATTCGCATATATCCTTCCCAGCCTAGAAGTAACAAATAACCATGGATTTTCCCAGCCTGATAATATCAGCCCCCAGCTGTCTGCTTTACTTTGGCTGTTTATCAAAAATAGGGGGTATGCTACATAATTTTTTAAAATGATTTATTTATTTACTTCCCCGCAGCGACCTGGGAGCCAGATATTTGTGTAGGCATCTTCCCCGAGCTGTTCCCATTCCTTTTGAGCGCTGTCTCCATCCATTTCAGCGATTTTCCTGTTCCCCCAGCCCTCCTAGGGGGGGTCTGCCGGAAAAATGCTCACGTTCCCCATTGACTTCCATTTTACTTGTTACTCGAATCAAACCTGTTCGAATGTCTGACCTGCTCGATTTGAGCTTTGAGCACTCCAGCTAATTTTTGGAAATAGTCCTGGCCAAATTAGGCCAAGAATGGAGACATTTATAAAGCCTCTGTGTGCCTTTGATCTTATCAATACAGTCTTCCATGCATTCTTACTATGCAGAGACATACTTTGAGGATCTGAAGCCGCTATTGAAATTCTGTCATGTAAAATTTTTAATACTCATGGCTTCTAAAGTGTGTTTTCTTCTTCCTCCTTAGGCACCGGGTACTATTTTTTAACTTGGCCATAATTATGCCACTAGCAATATACCAATGTTCCCCTAGACCTAGGATTGTATCGTGAATGCATTATACCCCAGGCACCTTCTACAATATTGTGTCTTTCAGAAGGGAAAGGTGTCAATTTAGGAAAACTATAATTTTTTTTCTCCATTTGACCCTCAATTTTCCATATACCTGAATTTATTAATGGGTGCCTCGTGTTATAGGTCTTATATATATTATATATTTTGTCTTCTTAGTTATTGATATATAATTGTTGACCACAATGGTTACTCGTGTACTTTATATGCTTCTCCCTTTTATATTTTTAGTAGATTTCTTCTGCCCCTCTCCCACCTCCGGTGTCACAATGATTAATCGCAGTCTCAGACCGAGGTCAATTAGTGAGGGTCAGGTGGCATCGGAGGGTTAGGCTCATCTCTTTATTGAACACAATATTTTAGCACACACTGTCACCCCTCGGCATGATTTATGACCGGACCAAGCTCACATTGCATCTCCTGCACCTCACGCCACCTCCATGGCTTCAGCACTCTCAGCTAATTATAAGCAAGCCAAGAGCACTGGGGAGAGAGGACGGGTTAAGAGATGCCAGAGGTGGGGGGTACGGTGCGGAAATGATGGAGGAACAGCAAATAACAAAAAAATGGGCAAAGATTGTTTAATGTAAGAAATCATTGGAGAGATGGGATTTTATGAGCGTGATTTGGTGTAATCCCTCCAGACGCCTAAGTCGCCTTAGCTCCGTGTCCTCATCAATACATCATCAATAGTCGTCTAATGTGGGACACGGCCATCCATCAGCCAACGGGAAACTCTACTATACTGGATTTAGATTTAGGTTGATTGGTGCCCTGTACAATACCTACTATAGATTCTCCACCACCACCTTATGGTATCCCACAGTGCCCATATATCACAGCCCAATAGCCATGACAGTCCATAAACAAGGGAATGAAGCTTCATCCTGTCCCTCCATAGGTTCTGACTCCAGAAATGGGATCAGGGGAGGCGTGCTTTCAGGCATCGATTTATCAGGACCAGTAGCACTCACATAAAAGGGGTTTTTCCCACAAACAAAGTTCATTTTTAATCAATAGATCTTGGAATAATAATAATTTCCACAATTGGATGTGTTTAAAGATAATGTTTCTGTGCTGAGATAATCTTATATATGTGTCCTTGCTGTGTACTGTGTAATGGCCGTGTCTGACCGTACAGGGACATGGTCTGATCATACCACATCTCCTGGGCAGGGAATGAAGTAAAAGAAATATACAGATATTACAGCAAATAAGTCTTTCTTTGAGTTAAAACATTTTTTAAAAACATGCAGGGAAATGTTTTACCTTTCCTTCCTCCCCGGTCCAGGAGATGTGGTATGATCAGACCATGTCCCTGTACGGTCAGACACTACCATTACACAGTACACAGCAGGGACACATTTATAAGATTATCCCATAACAGAAACATTTTTTTCAAACACATCCAATTGTGAAACTTATTATTATTCCAAGATCTATTAATGAAAATTAAGTTTAAAATGTACTTTATTCGTGAGAAAACCCCTTTAAGTAGTCGGAAATGATGCACCGACAGATGTGGCACACCCCTTTAACTGGCAATGCTCTACCTATTATAACCTATAAGCTTTTTGATCTCATTGCACTAAAGTTTGCACAACCTTACATAGTTACAGTCATGTTGGTGAAGGAAGGGGCAGACGCCGGGCCATGATGACTCCGCACTGCTTTGCCAGAGATAACCAGTGCTGGTGGGGTGTACATCTAGTGGCTTTTTGGCTTAATTCAAGTGGCAATAATCTAATATGTAAAGCTGAGTGTACAGTACCGTATGTATGTGTGTATGTGTGTCCGCTAATGGAATCCGCACCGTCGTACGTACAATCACGAAATTTTGCACAGGTACTCCATTTGACTCAGGGAACGTCATAGACTATGTTTTGATGGGAAAATGTAACCCCGCGCTTTACAGTTACTCTCCAAAAAACCTGCCTCCATTAAAGTGAATGGAGCTAGGAGCTACTGGTCATTAATAGGAGCTGTGATTAGTTGCTATAGAAAGAAACAAAATTGTTAGTATAAGAAGCTTATGTGTGAGGTAATATAATGTCGGTGGAGAGACGGATAGAGAGAGACAGAAAGAGACAGACAGGCATAGGCACAGACAGACAGAGAGAGAGACAGACGGGCACAGAGAGACAGAGAAAGAGGCAGACAGGGAAAGAGACAGACAGGGAAAGAGACAGAGATGAACAGACAGAGACAGATAGAAAAAAAAGCCAGACAGAATGAGAAAGAGACAGACAGAAAGACACATTGTGAAAGAGACAGACAGAGGCAAACAGGGAAAGAGACAGAGACAGACAGAGGCAGACAGGGAAAGAGACAGAGGCAGACAGAGAAGGAGACAAACAGGGAAAAAAGACAGACAGACAGAGAAAGAGGCAGACAGGGAAAGAGACAGAGATAGACAAACAGAGGTAGATAGGGAAAGAGGAAAACAGACAGAGAAAAAAGGCAGACAGACAGAGATAGAGACAGACAGAGCCAGACAGGGAAAAAAAGGCAGATAGACAGGGAAAAACATACAGGGGTAGAGACAGACAGAGGCAAACAGAGGTAGACCGGGAAAGAGACAGACAGGGAAAGAGACAGACAGGGAAAGAGACAGACCAGACAGAGACAGACAGGGAAAGAGACAGAAGCAGACAGAGAAAGAGACAGAGACAAACAGAGATAATAGACAGACAGGGAAAGAGACAGACACACACAGGCAGACATACAGAGACAGACAGACACACAGACAGACAGAGAATAGATAGAGATAGAAAGAGACAGACAGACAGACTGATACAGAGAGACAGATACAGACACAGAGACAGACAGACAATCAGGGAAAGAGACAGAGAAAGACAGGCAGACAAATAGACAGAGAGAGACAGACAGACTGATAGAGAGAGACAGAAAGAGAGAGAGGCAGCCAGATAGACAGAGAAAGACAGAGACAAACAAAGAGATACAGAGAGAGGCAGGGAAAGAGAGAGACAGACGAACAGGGAAACAGACAGACAGAGAGAGACAGACAGACAAATAGTGGGAGATAGACAGAGACAGAGAGAGACAGAGAAACAGACAGGAACAGAGAGAGATACAGAGACAAAGAGATACCGAGACAGACAGGGAAGGAGACAGACAGACAGAGAGAGACAGACAGAAGCAGTCAGGGAAATAGACAGACAGAGAGAGATAGAGACAGAGAGAGACAGACAGAAACATAGAGACAGACAGATAGAGAGAGACAGAGAGGGAGACAAAGAGATACAGAGACAGACAGGGAAAGAGACAGACAGAGAAGCAGACAGGGAAAGAGACAGACAGACAGAGACTGACAGGCCAAGAGACAGACAGAGAGAGACAGACAGACAGAGAAAGGGAGAGAGACAGAGAAACAGTTACTATCCCGGGCAAAGCCAGGTACTACAGCTAGTTTACTATATAAAGCTGAATGTATTTATGTATGTATGTCTGATAATAAATTTGCTTTAAATTCACGAAATTTTGCACAGACACCCTATTTGATTCAGGGAACATCATAGACTATATTTTGAGGGGAAATTTTAACCCCACGCTTTAGTTATTCGCATAAAAACCTTCCTCCATTAAAGTCAATGGAGCTGCGAGCCACAATGCAGCCAGAATGGGAGAAGAATGTTGGCGTGTAATAATGAGAAGCCACACTCTTGAATGGAATGTTGGCGTGTCACAATACAGCCAGGAAAAGAGACAGACAATAAGAGACAGACAGACAGAGACAAAGAGGCAGACAGACACAGACAGACAGGGAAAGAGACAGAAAAGGAAAGAGACAGAGAGACAGGGAAAGGATTGAGAGACAGACAGGGAAAGAGAGAGAGACAGATCAGGAGATAGAGAGACAGAGACAAACGGACATAGACAGACAGACACAGAGAGAGACAGACAGAGAGGGAGACAGACAGAGACTGGGAGACAGAGAGACAGTTACTATCCCGGGCAATACCGGGTACTACAGCTAGTAAAAGATAAAAATGTCATATATGTGCTGTCTTCTCACTTGGGTTTAATTTGATAAAAAAAAACCTTTACACCCTGCCAATGTTTTGGTGGTGTAATAGTATTAGGATGTTTTGTTGTGTAGAGTTTATGAACAAAGGCTATAAGAGAAAGAGAGATGCTAGTTAGTGTGTGACTGAGATCATAAGAGACGCAGAAGTTCTTTATGCTGAGGGGAGCAAAAAACTAGGCCATGAGCATGTTACAGTTCCCAAAGAGAAGGGTTTATGAAGGGCAGGCGTCAGGAGAGCCGGCTGTGAGAGGGTGTGCACATGAAGTCTTTTTCTGGTGGATTCTGGAACCCGCCAGTCCTGTCCCACAACTTGGGAACCTTATAATATTTTATTGTCATTGTATTGTTTATTTCACACTGCTATGTAAGCAGTTTGCCTTTTAGATGTTTGTCCTATCCCTCTCTCCATCTCCCAGTAGCTCTGATGTCAGTAATCCCTCACTTCTTCTTCCTCAGTTAGCATATGTCATTCATCTTGCTAGCATCATCTTTATGTAGCTCTAGTTCAGAATTGTCTTTTTTTACCTAGTGTAATTGTGCATTATGGGTTAGAATATCACCTTAAGAGTGCTAACCCCCTCCCCCCAAAAAAAAATTATTAGCACTAGTGATGAGAGAGCACTACCATGCTTGGGTGTTCCAAACTCATAACTAGTGATGAGCGAGCACTACCATGCTCAGGTGCTCAGTATTCATAACTAGTGATGAGCGAGCACTACCATGCTCAGGTGCTCAGTACTCGTAACTAGTGATGAGCGGGCACTACCATGCTCAGGTGCTCAGTACTCGTAACTAGTGATGAGCGGGCACTACCATGCTCAGGTGCTCAGTACTCGTAACTAGTGATGAGCGGGCACTACCATGCTCAGGTGCTCAGTACTCGTAACTAGTGATGAGCGGGCACTACCATGCTCAGGTGCTCAGTACTCATAACTAGTGATGAGCGGGCACTATCATGCTCAGGTGCTCAGTACTCATAACTAGTGATGAGCGAGCGCTACCATGCTCGGGTGCACTGTACTCGTAATGAGCAGTTGGACTTGTGTACCGGGTATAATGGAAGAAAATAGGGAACTTGACCATTTTCTGGGTGATCTGGAAACATTCTCAAGTTTCCCATTAACTACCATTATACTCGGTACATGCCCTTTCGAGCGTCCAACTACTCGTTATGAGTACCGAGCACCCAAGGTAGGGTTCGCTCAACACTGGTGATCCAGTTTGTGGTAATCTGTAGTTACGATTTTGAGTGGTGTGAAAGTTTCCCTGTTGTGCGTTTCATTTTGGTTTCTTTATTCCCCTGTACACATATAGTCTCTCCTTTGTGTTTGAGTGCAGTGTGAACAAGTTTTCGTTCTCCCTTGTCCATGTAGTTTCTGTGGGATTTTGTTACTGTGTTCCTGGCCTACCCCAAGGGTGGAGAGAGGGGAAGTAATATCAGGGCTCGGACAGAAGTAAGGGTCATGCTAGGGGCTCAGACCTGGCAACCATCAAGCCTACCTCTGAGGTAAGGGACAGCGCAGGGTCTCAAGTCTGAGTGCTGGCCTAGGAACCCCTGTTCTGCTATTTCATACCCTGTGATATCAGGTTGCTAAGCCATGAAGCAGCTAAAAAATTGACCTCACTATTCTTCAGGCAACTCCTGCTAACTTGCGTATAAGATTAAAAAAAGGGGAAAAACAACGCAAAAGACATCAAAGAAGTTGTTTCAGAAAAAACACCACCAAAGTTTTCCTGAAGCATCTTCTGCTACAAAAGCAATGCAGGTACGCCAGCATCTAAAAGATGCCATGTGCACATTTTGAGATACCGGTAGATGCAACTGCACAGAGATGTGATGTTGGTGAACTGATTGTTGTAGCCTTCAGTACGGTCCACGTGGGACACATCTAATGAGATGGAGACCATGGCACAAGGAGACAGCAGCCATAAGAGTAGTGATCTGCAGAATGTATTAACACCTTTAAACTTGCTTAAAGGGCTATTCTTCATTCATAGTTATAAGAGTGCCAAAGACCAGCTGACCATTGCATTCGGCTGATAATCTATGGTCGTCTCTCTGTTGTAGAGATTAGTGTAGACTGGAAGAAAAACGGGTTTAAAAACCGCGCTAGGAAACCACGAGCAAGGATGTAAATGAATATTTTTCTTTTATTTAGATAATTCCAACGCGTTTCGGCGACCCATCTGTCTCCTTCCTCAGGGATTCTTTTTCCCTGAGGAAAAAGACAGATGGGTCTCCGAAACGCGTTGGAATTATCTAAATAAAAGAAAAATATTCATTTACATCCTTGCTCGTGGTTTCCTAGCGCGGTTTTTAAACCCGTTTTTCCTCCAGTCTACACTTTGATATCCTTTGCTCAGACACGGGGCCGCTGCTGAACCACTAAAGCACTCATCCACGTTCTCTAAGGGGTTGTGACTGGTGAGTGTGTTTTAACCCTTTTTCCCTCTGCCCTGTAAATCGGGTAAGACCCTATTGCGCCTTTTCTCTCCTACTACAGCTTCTCTGCTTCTCTTGTAGAGATTAGTGACAGGTGCTGGGTCAGAGTCTCTGTTTTTTGAGATTCTGCACAATAAATGCATTCTTTTTCTTTTAGCTAGGAGAGGGTTAATGTCTCCATTCCTTTCCAGCAAGCATGTTATCACCTCCACAGGTATTTTCAGTTTGGGACCACTCTCAGTCCCTATATATACCTTCTGCTCCCTGCAGAGGGCACTGGCTATTCTCATTCAGTTGGAAGCTTGGCCTGGACTTGAAATTAGCTGGAGGAGCCCTCTCTGCTGCTTGCTGTGTTGGCTGCAGCATTGGTGCTGACTACAGCAGTTCGTGGTGTGCTGATTGTATGGTTTGGAAGGTTCCCAGTTGTCTGTTTACTTCCCCCCTTTTTATGTTGTGTCCCCCTGTGCACATTTAGTAGCTCCTTTGTGTGTGATTGCCGTGTGTACGAGTTGTTGTTTTCCCCTATCCATGTTAAGTTGTAGGGTTGTGTTTACAGTTCCAGCTCAACCCTCAGATGGAGGTGGGGGAGGGGAGTTACATCAGCGCTTGGACAGGAATTAAGGTCACGCTGGTGACTCAAACCTCGCTACCTTCAAGCGTACCTCTGAGCTGAGGGACATCACAGGGTTCTTCAGTCTTAGGGGTACTTTGCACGTTGCGACATCGCTAGCATCTGCTAGTGATGCCGAGCGTGATAGTACCCGCCCCCGTCGCACATGCGATATCTTGTGATAGCTGCTGCAGCGAACATTATCGCTACGACAGCTTCACACGCAGTTACCTGCCCTGCGACGTCGCTCTGGCCGGTGACCTGCCTCATTCCTAAGGGGGCAGTTCGTGCGGCGTCACAGCGACGTCACATGGCAGGCGGCCAATAGAAGCGCAGGGGCGGAGATGAGCGGAATGTAAACATCCCGCCCACCTCCTTCCTTCCACATAGACGGTTGAGGCAGGTAAGGAGATGTTCCTCGCTCCTGCGGCTTCATACACCGCGATGTGTGCTGCCGCAGGAACGAGGAACAACATCGTATCTCCTATTGGTGCGACATTATGAAAATGACCGACACTACTCAGATCACCGATTTTCGACGCTTTTGCGATCTTTTATCGGCGCCTCTAGGTTTTATATGTTGCGACGTTGTTACCGGCGCCGGATGTGCGTCACTTTCGATTTGACCCCGACGATATCGCAGTAGCGATGTCACAACGTGCAAAGTACCCCTTAGTGGTCAGCTTAGGTGTCCTGGTCCTGTCATCGGGTCCCTGTGACAGCTTGTCTTCAGTACTCCCATAAGACTGAATGGAGCAGAAGTATGCAAGATCAACCACAGCTCTATTCCCACAGGCAGTTTTCGGGATTGGTGTCCGAGCAGCTGGAAAGTTATTGCCTATCCCATTGATAAGGGATAACCTTCTAAACTCTTTAAGCTCTACTACATCTTTCTAGGGTTCTGGTTGCCAAAACTATACACAACATGCCAACTGTACAGAAATTCATGACATTTGTTATATTCTCTCATTATGACGATCATTGCCAGACCCTAATTTATTTTTACGTAGGTCTGCAAAAATCTCCATCCAATAAGGACGCAAAAAATAAGTTGGCATGTCCAGAAGTCCGGTGCTCGAGAATTAAAGAGATGTTTAGGAATCAGAATTTTGGCAGCAGTATGTATGTAAGTGTGTATGAGCTGTAGCATATTATGGGAGGGTGGAGCTGGTTTTGCTGTGAAAATGAGTAATAGGAATCAATTATGATTTCCAGACACCAAACCTACGAAATAAGATGAATTGCTACAATATTAAATTTGATAGGGAAATGTGCCATTGGAGAATGCCTAATGAGGTTTACAATGGGAGTCAGGATAATTGTGAGATGTCTCTATATTATTGATACCTAGAATATTCTGGTACTGGCTCTTCTTGTTCAGATTTAGTTGGTGTGCGGAGTCTTGTAGGCAATTCTTGCTGGGAAAGTATGCAAATTAGCTCTCTTCTAGAAGGATAAAAACCATCTCTCTAGTGCCACCTACTGGTAGCGACCTGTAAATCAAAGTCTGATATATTAGGAGCTTAAAAATATGACTAAAGGCCGCTTTACACGCTACGACATCGCTAAAGCGATGTTGTTGGGGTCACGGAATTTGTGACGCACATCCGGCTGTGTTAGCGATGTCGTTGCGTGTGGCACCTATGAGCGATTTTGAATCGTCGCAAAAATGTTCAAAATCGCTAATCGGTGACATGCCCCCTTATTCCCAATTATCGTTGCTGCTGCATGTACGATGTTGCTCGTCGTTCCTGTGGCAGCATGCATCGCTATGTGTGACACCGCAGGAACAAGGAACCTCACCTTACAGTACCTGCGGCCGCCGGCAATGCGGAAGGAAGGAGGTGGGCGGGATGTTACATCCCGCTCATCTCCGCCCCTCCTTTTCTATTGGGCGGCGGTTCAGTGACGCTGCTGTGACGTCGCTGTGACGCTGAACGAACCGCCCCCTTAGAAAGGAGGTGGTTCGCCGGTCACAGCGATATCGCAGAGCAGGTATGTGCGTGTGACGCTGCCGTAGCGATAGTGTTCGCTACGGCAGCGATCACCACATATCGGCCGTACGACAGGGACGGGTACTATCGCGCTCGACATCGTCAGCAAATGCTAGCGATGACGCAGCGTGTAAAGTGGCCTTAAGGACAGCCCTGGTCGAGCTGTTTAACAAAACATTCTTTGACTTACAAGTAGTTATTTTAAGGTGAGGGGCTAGAAAGATCATTTTTTTCCTTCTAAAGGAGAACTAATTAAGTGTAGTTATGGGTAGACCCGCAGATACCAGTGATCGGCAGGTCCAGCTAGTTTTAACACCCCCCCCATTCCAGCTCAGACTTTATCCTGGATATCTGGCCATAAACCGGTCCCCATATAAGTCTATGGGGACCATAATCCGCCACTTTAAAATTGTAATACAAGGAATAGGGAAGAAATATTCTTACCAGTCTCCTGCGAGGCTTTAACACTACTTCCTGGGCCGCTCTTTAACGTCATGCATATACACTGTTTCCCCCGCTCACCGGCAGTTTCAGCATCTCTGATATGTTGCAGTCAGTCCACGCCCCCACCACCCTGTGTGTCTGACTGCTTGCAATCACAGATGCTGTGTGTGTCCATATCATCGTGGTGTAAAAATAAATAAAAAAATTGGAGTAGTGTCATCCCATATTATGATACCCAGCACAGATAAAGCATACGGCTACAGGCTGTAGCCCCCAACCGTGCACTTATCTTGGCTGTGTATCAAAATAAGAGGTTTCACATGCAGCTTTTTTCTTTTAATCATTTAAATAAATAATTTTAAAAATCGTCATGCTGTCCCCCCAATTTTTAGACCCAGCCATGATAAAGCCGACAGCTGTGGGCTGGTATTCTCAGGCTCGGGAGACAAAGGGTCATTGGACCCCCCAGCCTAAAAATAGCCTGCCGCTGCCCAAGATTATCGCATCCATTAGATGCGACACTCCCAGAACCTTACCTAGCTCATCCTGATTGCCCTGGTGCAATGGCAATCGGGGTAATAAGGGGGTTAATGACAGCTTACAACTACCATTAAGCCCTAGATTAGTAATGGGAGGCATCTATGAGACCCCCTCCAATACTAATCTGTAAGTGAAAAGACATAAAACACAAAACACAGAAAAAAAATCTTTTATTTGAAAAAAAAACCAAAACATAAAAGCACCCTCTTTCTCCCCTTTATTAACCCCAATAACACCTAGTTTTGACGTAATCTACACAAGGTCCCACAACGATTCTAGCTCTACTATATTACTGAAGGTGCAGCGTGCATTTAAAGCATCAGAACAGCAGCCCTGCCAGTGGATTTGAAACTTGTTTTCTACATGGGTCCCTTTAAAAAGCTGTATACCTCACTAAGAACCCATACCCTACAATGTGGGATGGGCATACACCAATACTATTAGCTTGAGGCAAAGTGCAATTATAGAATCTGTGGCACCAAGGTATGCACAGGGTCCACACTCTCATAAGAAGATGGGGAAGTCCATGTTTTACCTGCACCAATATAATTGCACAGTACTGTAGATAAAACTTGCAGTTCTCATGTTTACGTGATTCCCAACTGGATTGCTCTACAACGCTCTTTCCTACTACATTTGGTTTAAATTCCCTCTTGGCAGTGTGAACATAGAAAGGGCTCCTATTCTCTACTGACTCCACTATATGTGAATATACCCCAAAGATTTACCATTCATCAACTTTCACCGCATTAACGTCACTCCCACCTCGTTGCCGGAGGACACAGGTACGGTGTTGTTTGTTGTTCCCGGGGTGTCACACGTAGCGATGTGTGCGGCCTCAGGAACGACCAACAACCTGCGTCCAAAATGAGCAACGATATTTGGGAAGGAACGACATGTCAACAATCAACGATTTTTGCCGTTTTTCAGATCGTTAGCGGTCGCTCGTAGGTTTCACACGCAACGACGTTGCTAACGAGGCCGGATGTGCATCACGAATTCCGTGACCCAAGCGATATCTCGCTAGCGATGTCATTGCATGTAAAGAGGCCTTAAGACTTGAGGAGGCTGGTGTACTTCCCAAGAAAATTCATGTCAGAATGGATGAATATGTAAATGTTTCACTGTCTAGTATTAAAATGAGCATTTTATTTATTCCGGACTCCTAAAATGCATAATTTGAGAATTTTACAGCCATTCGGACATGGATTTGAAAAGTAAGTACACCCACCTCATCAGGTTTATGAGATGTATTTAATAATATGTATGTTGCATGCATTGTGAGGGAGTCCTGGTTGGTCCTATTCCTTCCCAGGTGGAAATAATGAGTTTTTACAACATCAGAACAGGCTTTTTGGGGAAACATGGGAGATTGTTCAGTGGTCATCGAGGTGGAAGTAAATGCCAAAGCTTTAACGGGTAAAGGGTATGTGAAATATCTCGGTTCCAGAGGAAAGTTTGCTCTTTAGCACCAGCTATGGGAGGCAGCTACCTATAAATCAACTTCTAACCCTTTAACAAGCCTTGCACCTGAAGGCCTTGTTACATTAGCAGACTTTTGTTTTTTTCTTTCAATGCGTTCCGATTCTTAAGTCCAAAATTTGCCAAAAAAGCTATAGAATTGCAAGGAGGAGGACTTTTTGTCACGTTTTCCCCTGAAGACACCAATATTGTTGTGATGATATGTGATGTATAATGCCAACTGTAATGTGAATTATGCCCTGCTTTAATGTATAATGTGAATTGTGATGTGATATGTTGCATTGTTTACATGGATAATTTGCAGCAGTCTTATCCGTGTTATGCAGACTGTAGGGTAAGAGATAGTTAATAGTTGGGACTTGCCCACAGTGGGGTGGGGGGGGTTATAATGTAGGGAAAGAGATGGTTTCCTGTGGAATATCAGATAGGGCCCAGTGAGCGACAGAAGCAGACCTATGGTCTGAATGTTCTTCAGGCTACATGCAGTGGGTGACCTGTGATGAAAAGGAGAGGAGACCGGGACAAAGAACACATGATCCTTAAGGATAATCTGAGACACAAGGACAAGGAAAGTGCTAGAGACCCAGCTTAAAGGACAGTGTCAGGTGCAAGGACTGAACATTGAATGGATTGACTTGATTAGAAGAGTCCAGAGACAGGACACAAAGTAAAAACGCCAAAGTAGCTAACAGCTTCTAAGGTGATAGGCCAAGACGGACTAGAACATGAGACGAAGGAGTGCCCCAGACAGGAGTTCCCTAGATGTCAGAAAGCTTGGAAGTTTAAGTATGGCCATATTGGCAGACCCCCCTCCTTTATGATGACTATCAGATATGGAACCATGGGAAGACAAAATGACTTTCATGGACTGTTTTGAGGTGCCAGGCTGGGTTGTGGCGAACCAGAACAATGGGGACAGTAACAATCTAGCTACGTCTGAGGAGAGTGTGTCTAAAGTTGTGTACCTGACATCTTGTATACATAGTTGTCATCAAAAGACCGATAAGTAAAACTGCTATGTTGTTTTTAAAGAGCTGGTGGTCTCTCTTCTTGAATGAATTAACATTTGGTCCTAGCCGGCCGATGACATTGGCATCATGCGATTTACAAGGGCATATTGCCCCACTAGTGAAAGTGTACACACCCAGCCTGGACCCCATCTTTCATGTAGCGTGTCAGTGCATGAGAAAACAGCACCTCACCCACGACCTTGTGCCATGCTACACATGGCATAGTCAGCAGGCTCGAGCCTTGCCTCAAGTAGATTGTAACAATAAAGGGAAGGCCTGAGCCGCATGGAAGGTGGCGACCACTATGCGATCCAAGTTGGTGCTGATACTACATAATCTCTCTAATCCAGATTAGAACCAACATGAATCATGAATGCATGATTCAGAGGAGCATTGTATGGCTTATATGCCTCCTTACACTTGCATGTCAGACATGTCACTCTTCACAAGCAGAAATGTTACCCCTTAGATCCAGGCCAGAAATCTCTCATACAGCCAAATCAGATCCCATGCTTTGCACTGAGGAGGGGAATACATCCTGAAACACTGTCTGCAAATTGAGAGTCTGGTTTGGCTTTTACCTAAGTCATATGACAAAGCTTGTTAAAGGGTTGATATTGACTCTTAGGATTGCTACTTCCAATAGGTGGCGCTAGAGTTCAAGTCATCTTCCTCCCTAAAGAGGCATTTTGCACATCATGAATGCACATCATACCCATAAATATGGGCTCAGACCATTTCATTGAAATAAAAAATAGAGGTTAAAAAATCCAAACCCTGGTACAATAAAAACCATGCAATGCTATTCTTCAATTATGAGACGGACACTACGGGGAGATGTTATGTTCTTGTTAGCTCATTGGCAGGTTGGCGCTGGTGTCAGATGGTCTTTGACTGCAAGTAAAAGACGTGTAGACCTCAGACAGCACAGAGTAACGTTACAAGAGAGACAATGCCCCCGCACGACGTTCGGTGTGTGCCAAGGTGTAGGGGGCAATAACAAGGCCCTTTCACATTATTGTATCATTTAAACCATTGTAGCCTGGAGGCCCAGCGAGCGGCTGTGTAATTACACACACACTGCTCGGATAATTAGGCCTGTGCACTGGAGGATCCTCCGGCCGGTGTGTGGGAAGCACAATAAGCAATGAACTCTCCTTGGAGACGAACACAGAATGAAGGATCTGCGGCTCGGCACCAATGCAATAAGCTGAACCTCAGCTAGAGCACAGATCGATAGTTTCTAACCTCCTGCTCACTATCTATTTAACCCCTTTCTGGACTTGGCGTTGACCTGTGATGATACAAGGTAGGAAGACGACAGGAATAGGACAACTACTGCTCTTACAAAGGACTTTTAGAAGATCCGTCCTTACATGTCCAGTTCGATAAAGCTATGGGAGGTCTACGTGATACCGAAATAATTCAATGGCTAAAATGTGCTGCCTGTGTTATCGTTGTCTGAGCGAGACCTTAGGCAACAAAACAATAAATGTATAAATAATATTAGAAACAATATTGAAAAATAAAATATCGATCAACTCGAAGTACAATAGAAAGATTGGCATCTTCCTTTCCCATCACATTTATAAAAATAGCCATAGTTGCCAACTTGTACGAATTCTTACACCCCTTCTCTATAGAAAACCACCGAATGAACATTTAGAAGATACGATGGTGACTGCTTTACAGGAGGCTTGTGTTGTGCCCAAGAGACACGTGACAAGGTCAACTCTTCACGGGGCCTTCTGGACATCCCAGTAGAGTTGGCAAACATGCCCTTGGCCCACATTGCCCAATCTAATGCAACCTAATGCAGTGCCTTTGGCTAGGGTATGATTCGGTCCCCACTCTTAAAGGTTTTGTCCATTATTTTTATATTGATCGCCTATCCTTAGGCGGGCTGTGCACACTACGACATCGCAGGTGCGATGTCGGTGGGGTCAAATTGAAAGTGACGCACATCCGGTATCGCATGCGACATCGTAGTGTGGAAAGCCTAGATGATACGATTTACGAGCGCAAAATCGTCGTAATCGTATCATCGGTGCAGCGTCGGCGTAATCCATAATTACGCTGACGCGATGTTACGATGTTGTTCCTCGCTCCTGCAGCAGCACACATCGCTGTGTGTGAAGTCGCAGGAGCGAGGAACATCTCCTACCGGCGTCACCGCGGCTTCCGTAGGATATGCGGAAAGAAGGAGGTGGGCGGGATGTTTACATCCTGCTCATCTCCGCCCCTCCACCGCTATTGGCCGCCTGCCGTGTGACGTCGCTATGACGCCGCACAACCCGCCCCCTTAGGAAGGAGGCGGGTAGCCGGCCAGAGCGACGGTCGCAGGGCAGGTGAGTCCATGTGAAGCTGGCGTAGCGATAATGTTCGCTACGCCAGCTATCACACGATATCGTACCTGCGACGGGGGCGGGGACTATCGCGTGCGACATCACAGCATCGGCTTGCGATGTCGCAATGTGCAAAGCCCGCTTTAGGATCAATGTTTGATTGGCCGAGATCCTACAACCCGCACCCCTGCCGACCAGCTGCTCTCTGTGGTGGCGGCGGCAGCCTCTGGCCGGAAATGCTCAGTTCTGGAGCTGCCCCATCAACTGATAGTGGCCACAGCCAGGTACTTCACAATCAAAATAGGTGGCGGATGTGCAGACCCGGCCACAGCCATTATCAGAAGACAAGGCAACTCCGGAGAAGTATTTCTGCCCACAGAGCAGCTGATGGGTGAGGGTGTCGGGTGTCAGACCCCAGCGATCAGACCTTGATGACCTATTCTAAGGATAGACCATTAATGTAAAAGTAGTGGACAACCCCTTTAATATAATTGTTTATGGACAGGGAAAGATTTTTAGCTTCCCATTGGGATGGAGATTGTAGCCAACCTGAACACGCCTTTCATCAGGTGTCATAGATTAGGTATGTGATGTCCCTGGACTATTCAGGTCATCACAGGGTACAGTGGAATACCACTGATGCTGTTGGGAGCGCCCGGTGGCGATGGAATGGCAGCCAGGTGTTTAACCCCTCCGTGGGTAGGGGGAAGTGCCCCGGGGCTTGGTGATGGTGAGTGGGGAGCACCGTTGGGGAGGAAAGGGTCACTGCATACTCACTCAGTCCAAGAACGCTGACACCGACAACTTGTAAACCGGAATTCTTAGCACCGCTATAGCAGAGAGGGAGAACGCTGGGATCCCGTGCCCGATGGTGTTGCTTGTTAGCCTGTGACCTTTTCCTTGGCACTTTCTTTACTAGTTGGCCCCTGTAGTATAGAACTAGTCGGGTCCCGCTCACGGAGTGAGCTTGCTCTCAGGGTTTACGCTTCGGATTTTCTGGACTATGTATTGGGAAAGTCCTGTCCCCCTCGTTGCGCTAGTACCCCGATTTTGGAGCTCGTGGAGGACGAATCGTCAAGCCTTCGCCCTCGTTGGGTAAATTACCAGGTCGCTTGAAGCTACTTCCGGGCCTAGGGTTCACGTACCCCGCCATGCCTTGGCCCCTTCCTGGAGATGGCTCAAGGCCATCGGCTGCCCTGCTCGGCAGTTCCGTGCCCCTTGACACGATCCCCTCATCGGGGTTCCAGCTCTTACCAGGCCCAGACCAACGTCTGCCACCTAGTAACTGAGGAGCCCAGCTCCTAACCTCCTCCAACTAATGTGTGACCTCTCCTCTCGAGAGTCACCACTCAACAGAACTGCTCCTGATGCTCCTGACACTCCTGACCATTACCAACCCCTCAAGTGGGCGGCCCTATTTCCTCAGGCTACCCATAGGTGTGTCTGGTGGGTGTGGTGCAGAGTATTTCTAGAGTTTTGATTAGCTTGTTCTTAGCAACACCAAAGGCCAGGGATCCGTAAGCAAGGAGGAGATGGACACCATGCAGAAGGGCAGATTGCACAATGTCCTGTGACGACCTGATAGGCCAGGGCGTCACACATACACATAATTACCAATGTGCCCTAGGGCCATACACATAAATCCAGATGTAGTCTACGGCCATACACATAAATTCCTATGTACCTCAGGGCCATAGACATAAAATCCTATTGTATCTTAGGGCCATACACATAAATCCCCATGTACTCTAGGCCTGTACACATACTGTAAATGCCCATGTACCTTATGACCGTACATATAAAATCCCATTGTATCTTCAGGCCATACATTGCTGAAATAACAGTGCCTCACTTTGCCTCACTTTCCTCAAATGATAGTGGTTTATGTGCCTCAATTAATAGTGCCATATTGTGCTAAAAATACATTACCCAAATGTCCAAATAATAATTCCATACATGCAGTGACCAAATAATAATGTTTTTATTTTTACTTACTAATTTTTATTACTATGTTTTATTTTATTACTATGTTTTATGTACCCTCAGCTCCAGGCGGCGGTGATCGATGAGACCCCACCAAGCCACTTCTAAATCATTTCTTTTATTTTACGCTGATTTAACATCTCGTATAACACGCAGTTTGTACGTCGTCGTTCCACCTCCCGTTGCTTCTGTCTGCGTCTCTGCAGACACCAGTCAAGTCCCAGTCAAAGTGTGGTGTCTATGAAGGGCATTTAGGGTTAAGTTGGGACCCCAAAGTGTGGGACTTCAAAGGGAGGTGGTGAGAGAAGCTGTCACCCGGTGGCCTTGTGCATGGGCTCCATACACATGCTGTTTGATCAAAATCAGCCGCACTTCCTGACCTGAGAGCCCAGACTCCCCTGCCACCTCCCGTCCCTTCACTCGTCAGCTCAGCAGGATCTGATTGAATGGTGCCAGTAACAAGGGACGGCGGGGGGCTGCTGAAGCTAAATGGGGTGAAAGAATTAAACAGGGGGTCATTAGGGACCAACAAATCCGATGTAAACAAGCAATTAAAGAGAATTCCATCCTAAAATAATACAAAAAAAAAGTAAATACTAATCTACTAATTTACGTCACGTTATCAGAAATTGTGTAGGAATCCTGTTTTTTGGAAATCTATGCTAAAACCATATCCAGTAGGGATTAACGCTCAGCTTTGTACGGCTCATTGGTCTCATGCCGTTATATGGGGCCCAGTAAAGACCCAGAACTTTCTAAATGGTGTGGTCCTTGTGATAGATTCCCATTGGGTCCCAGGAGCTCTAAATGATGTTACCCATTTTTATACCATTCATTTTGTATTGAGAATGCCATATTTGCCCATTTTTTGTCACCTTATGAACTGCCCACATGTAGGACAAATTTACAGCTTACTACCGTGTTTCCCCAAAAATAAGACACTGACTTATATTAGTTTTTGCCCCGAAAAATGGACCAGGACTCAGTTTCGCGGTAGGGCTTATTCTCGGGGAAACACAGTTGAGGGAATGCTTACCCTACCAATAATGCAGACTCCCCCTCCCAGGAATCATACCAGACTTTGGGCATCTACGTCGGTCCCAGGTCTTCCTGCGATCCTTGGTGAGCGCTCCCAGCAGGTATGCTCCACGCGGTACTCCCCTGCTTCTGGCTGACACAAACATCAGATCGCGCACAAAACCACTCACCACATCCGACGATACTGATTGCTTCCGGCCGGCAGAGGAACCTGGGACGCAGTGTAGTGGAGCATGAGGATCTGTGGTGGAACGCATCAATGCATTCCACCTCAGGTCCTCTATGCATTCCACCGCAGGTCCTTGATGCATTCCACTGCAGGTCCTCCCTCTCGGCATCTGGTATGATTGCGAGATCTTCTGTCTTCTTTCTTCTCTCTCTTGGGGGTATCTGCTTTCTATATGAAGTGTTCTGCAGTATTCTTTAATGTTTTTAGCTGCATAGACACTTCATTATTGAACTGCTGCTAAGTCTTATTTTCGGGGTAGGGCTTATATTTAAGCCTTAGGCCGAAAATGATGAAAATGATGAAAATTCCTGCTAGGGATTAGTTTCGGGGTAGGTCTTATTTATAGTGTATATGACCCTCTTCATTGTACTCCAAAATAAATACAGACCCAACCAGACCCTCTATTGTAAATCAGGGCACCTAAAAACTAACCTTAAAGTCACTGAATGCAGACCGCAGAACAGATCCCCGAAGCTAAAATAGACCTCAGAATAGCTGTAGCTCCTAGTCCAGAACCCATAAACACATACTGACCCCAAGATCAAACCCTTGTAATACAGACCTCAAATCATATACTCTAAAGTTAAACAGACCCCAGACCTGACCTATTCCAATAATACAGACCTCAAACTAGGTCCATAAACTAAAAAAAAAGACCGCAGAACAAACTGTAGAAACAATACAGGTCTTAGACGAAACCTCCAAAGTTAATCTGGACCTCAATCCAGATCTTCTAAAATAAAACAGACTCCATAATCACTAAGATTCCCAGTTTAGACCCCATAAAAATACAGAGCCAAAATCAGAACCCCTAAAAGTAATACCCATACCATAAATTAATACAGACCTTTAAAATAAATGTAGACCACAAGGCAAACCCCTAAAGTTCTAAACATCCTAACCTATATCCCTATAAGTACAAAGCCCAAACCAAAACTTCACCATTTATACAGACTCCAGAAACAAAGACAGGTCTCAGCACAAACCCCCTAAGAAAAGTCATTCTTCAGACCCCCCCCCCTTCCTTATAGCTATACAGTCCTCAGATAAGACCCTCTAAAATTTTATACATCCTTGACAAAATCCCTATTAAAAACTATAGACCCCGGAACAAACCCCTAAAACAGACTCTAGAATCAATACAGTTCAGATTCCAGACCCTATGAACAAATACTGACCCCAGGTCAGGCCCTCTAAAAGAAAAACGTATCACATAGAGTTTAGACCCCAGACTAGTCCCCCACCCAAAAAAATACTGTTTAAACTTGATTTTTGATTGATGCTTCAGACCCCAGACCATCATCAAAAAAGTGTTTGAGATCAAGTTCTAGAATAATTTTGGTTTGATGGTCAGATCTTGGCTCTGCACTGCATGTCGTAGATATAGTTTTTAGGGGGTCTGATCTGGGGGTCAGTATTTTATATGGTGTCTGGACTGAAAACTGTACTTATTAAAGAGTATGTTTTAGTTTAGGGGGGCTGGTCTAAGGTCTGAGATATCAATGGTAAGTTCTTAGACCATACTACCTTAATAGAGACCCCAGAGCAAACCCCAGATATACAGATCTCAGACCTGACCCCCTAAGTTACGTCAGACCACAGACCACACACTCAAACTAAAACAGACTCCAAAATTAATAGAGTTCCAAGTCCAAAAGCATTAAAAAATGTTGATCCCAGACCAGTCCCATTAAAAGTAATAGCCATTCCATAAATGAATACAGACCCTCAAAATGTATGCAATACATAGGCCAGACCCACTAAACTTATAGAAACCCTAGATCAGATCTTTATACACAAGTACAGATGACAAACCAGTACCCCACCATTATTATAGGTGTCAGACCAAACCCCCTTAATATAGATGACAGATCAGACCCTTGAAATACATAAAAGTCTCAGACTATACCCCCTAAGCCAAGTCAGACCTCAGACCAGACCCCCTTAATATAGATCACAGATGAGACCCTTGACCAATCCCCAGAAACAAATAGAGGTCTTAGACTAGACCTAAGACCAGACCCTTTTAATATAGGTCACAAATCAGACCTTAAACCAAATCCCAGAAACAAATAGAGGTCTCAAACCAAACTCACTAAGCCAAGTCAGACCTCAGACTAGACCGCTTTAATATAGATCACAGATCAGACCATAGACCAAACCCCAAAAACACAAAGAGGTCTTAGACCAAACCTCCCTAAGCCAAGTCAGACCTCAGACCAGACCCCCTTAATATACATCACAGATCAGACCCTAGACCAAACCCAGGCAGAAACACATAGAGGTCTCAGACCAAACCCCCTTAAACCAAGTCAGACCTCAGACCAGACCCCCTTAATAAACATCACAGATCAGACCCTAGACCAAACCCCAGAAACACATAGAGGTCTCAGACCAAACCCCCCTAAACCAAGCCAGACCTCAGACCAGACCCCCTTAATATAGATCACAGATCAGACCCTAGACCAAACCCCAGAAACACATAGAGGTCTCAGAGCAAACCCTCTAAGCCAAGTCAGACCTAAGACCAGACCCCATTTATTATAGGTCACAAATCGGACCATAGACCAAACCCCAGAAACAAATTTCAAACAAAACTCCCTAAGCCAAGTCAGAGCTCTCACCAGAGACCCCCTTAATATACAGTAGAACACACATCAGACCCTAAACCAAACTAGGGGTCTCAGACCAAACCCCCTAAGTCAAGGCAAACCTCAGACCAGAATCCCCTAGAGTCATACAGACCACCATATAAATATAGACTCCTTAAATGAATTCCAGCCCTTGGACCAGACTCTACATATAGTACTTCTTCTTTTTCCTGGAATTTGTAGGATGACTGCAGGAATAAGGAGGGGTAAGTCTATACTTCAGAGGATGTGTGGCACCCGGAGGCTTGCCTGATCTTCTGGGAGTCTGGGAGGGTTCACTTTTTTTCTGGGAATCTCCTATATAGAGACCTGTAGTGTTGGCAAGTATCAGCACTGCAATGGCAGCCATTAATGGTGGTCTACATCTTTGTAGGCCAAGATTAACCAAGAATGACACTATGTTATTAGGTCTTTTTCAGAGACTGGAATTAACTAGTGATATTTTGTAGAGGAAATACCCTATAGTCACCTCGATATCATGAACTAATGTCTACAAATCGCATCCTGGTAATTATTTATGATAAAACCATCAATATGTCATCGATATCCCGACCCATCTCATCCCTCAAAAAAAAAATGACAGTCACACACTCCCCCACCCCTCGTCTCTAAGTGCGCTGTTGGCTTGGAGTTTTGGAAATGTGACTCCTAAGTGACAAACGCTCAGTGGGACATCAAAGCTTCTTGTGTGAGAAGCCAGTATGTTTGTGAACAAGCGGCTTCCCTAAGGAGCCTCGGCTAATTGTATCACATCTCCAGTGCCTTTCAAAACAGTTTGCCGAAAACTAATCAGCGGAGGTAAAGTGCTTCCCGGGGGCCCTGTTTGACTGTCCCCTGAAGCTGCATTATTCCTGTAACTTTTCTTGTAATAGGGTACTCCATTAACCAATTTACTACTGAATCCGTCTGTCATACAGGCATAAAAGCCAGACTGCTCCTATAGGAACATTAAACCGAGGCAAATCAAGTCAATCTACTCTACATTTACTAGGCCTGTGAGCACGGGCAATTATTTAATCTATTATTCTCTGTTATCAGCCCAGGTTGTGGATGTTGTTTAATCCCTTCCCTTTTTTTTTGTGTCTTCATTTTTACTCCCCTCCTTCCAGCTTGAGTCGTTCCATCACCAAGGTGACATGAGGGCTTGTTTTTTGCAAGACGGGTTGTAGCTTTCAATGACATCATTCATTTTACCATATAATGTAGTGTGGTGAAACAATGAAAAAAAATGCAATTCCGCCATTGGTTTTTTTTTTTATTTTGTTTTTACGGCCTTCATTGTGTGGTTAAAAAATGACCCGGCATCATGATTCTTCAAGTCAAAAAGATTACGGAGAAATCAAACTTTTATGGTTTATTTAAAAGAGAATCTGTCACTAGATTTGGGGCCTATAAGCTGCGGCCACCACCAGTGACCATTCTAACATGCTGTATATTAGAGCCCAGGCCGCTGTGTAGAATGTAAAAATCACTTTATAATACTTACCTAATGGGCAGTGCAGACTGCTCAGATGGGTGTCTCCGTTCTCCGGGCTGACGCCTCCTCTTTCGGCCATCTTTGTCCTCCTTCTTCTGAAGTCTGGGTGCATTATGCTTCCTACGTCATCCACACTCGCTGGCATTGAGGTCCTACGCAGGCGCACTTTGACCAGGGCAGATCAAAGTATTGTATTAAGTTCCTTGTTTTGTTGTTTCCGTTCTTTCGGGGAAGCTGTAGCAAACTTTCCAAAGCTCCTTTTGGTCACTCTATGGTCCGGTGAGTCGTTATGCCCTTGTCTTAGAGAATTCCTGGGGTCACGAGCACTGCTGATCCGCTCAATAAAGGCCTATATATATACAGTCATATGAAAAAGTTTGGGCACCCCTATTAATGTTAACCTTTTTTCTTTATAACAATTTGGGTTTTTGCAACAGCTATTTCAGTTTCATACATCTAATAACTGATGGACTGAGTAATATTTCTGGATTGAAATGAGGTTTATTGTACTAACAGAAAATGTGCAATCCGCATTTAAACAAAATTTGACCGGTGCAAAAGTATGGGCACCCTTATCAATTTCTAGATTTGAACACTCCTAACTACTCCTATAGAATATAAGCCCGCAAGGGCAGGGCCCTCTTCCCTCTGTACTAGTCTGTCTATATTAACTTGTATATGTATTCTGTATGTAACCCCCTTCTTATGTACAGCACCATGGAATCAATGGTGCTCTATAAATAAATAATAACTACTTTTTACTAACTTACTTAAGCACTAAATTGGTTTTGTAACCTCATTGAGCTTTGAACTTCATAGGCAGGTGTATCCAATCATGAGAAAAGGTATTTAAGGTGGCCACTTGCAAGTTGTTCTCCTATTTGAATCTCCTATGAAGAGTGGCATCATGGGTAGAGATGAGCAAACCGGTCGCGGTTCGGCTCGAGGTCGGTTCGCCGAACGGAGCTCCCGTTCGAGTTCGGTTCGTCGAACGTTCGACGAACCGAACTAGAACCAATAGGCTATAATGGGAGGCAATCACAAACACATAAAAATGCATTATAAATGTACACAAACAGTTAATAAACATTGCCATAACACTTACCGGTCCCCGCGATCCCTCCTGCACTCTGTCTCCTGCCGCTATTCCATCCGATGATCGCTGAATCCTCCCGGTGACCGGCACTGCCAGCAGAGATGCAGGACCTATCATGACGTCAAAATAGCCATGTGACCAGTCACGTGGCTATTATCTCATTGGCTACAGACTGGTCACATGACTATGACGCGTCATGTAGGACCTGCGAGTGCATCTCTCCGGTACACGGTGCACATTTGTGTATCGCCGTGTACCGGCGACATGCTCTAGCACACGGTCGACTCCCCGTTCCGTTACGGACCGGCTGACACAGCTGCTCATTAACGGAGATCACCGTTGCCATAGCAACGCAGTTAGCGGTGACGTCACCGCTAACCGCGGCTCCGGGAGCACCGTTGCTATGGTAACGCGTCTGTCAGCGTTACCGCTAGCAGCACTGATCACTCACGGAGTGAAGGCTGCACGCTGCTTCTCGTGCAGCTTTCACGGAGTGAATGCTCCACGGGAAGCAGCGTCTTCCCCCATGCAGCAGTGATGTAGCAGAGCTGCATGAGTAGAACGAGAAAGACAGAAGAGCAGGATCGTGGAGGGCTGACAGGGGGTAATAAAGATGGAGTCTCGAATGTGTCTGTGTATTTATTTCTATTAAAGTATTTTTTCTCTGTGTGGTGTTTTTTTTTAACCCTTTATTGGAGATTCTTAATGGCTGGGTCAAACGTGCCTGACATTAAGAATCTCTGGCTTAATACTGGCTAGTAAAACAAAGCCAGTATTAACTCATGATTACCCAACAAGCCACCCGGCTCCAGGGCTGTTGGAAGAGTTGGATACAGCGCCAGATGATGGCGCTTCTATGAAAGCGCCATTTTCTGGGACGGCTGCGGACTGAAATTCTCAGCAGAGGCGCCCAGAAACCTTGGGCTAACCTGTGCTGCGGATTCCAATCCCCAGCTGCCTAGTTGTACCCGGCTGGACACAAAAATGGGGCGAAGTTCACGTCGGTTTTTTTTTAATTATTTCATGAAATAAGTGAAATAATTAAAAAAAACGGGCTTCCCTATATTTTTGGTTCCCAGCCGGGTACAAATAGGCAACTGGGGGTTGGAGGCAGCCCGTGGCTGCCTGCTGTACTTGGCTAGCATACAAAAATATGGCGAAGCCCACGTCATTTTTTTGGTGGGCAAAAAACTTCTGCATACAGTCCTGGATGGAGTATGCTGAGCCTTGTAGTTCTGCAGCTGCTGTCTGCTCTTCTCCATACAGACAGACAGCAGCTGCAGAACTACAAGGCTCAGCATACTCCATCCAGGACTGTATGCAGAAGTTTTTTGCCCCCTGAAAAGATTATGTGGGCTTCGCCATATTTTTGTATGCTAGCCAGGTACACCAGGCAGGTACGGCTGCCCCCAACCCCCAGTTGCCTATTTGTACCCGGCTGGGAACCAAAAATAAAGGGAAGCCCTTTTTATATTATTTCATGAATTTCATGAAATAATTAGAAAACAAATGACGTAGGCTTGGCCCATTTTTGTGTCCAGCCAGGTACAACTAGGCAGCTGGGGATTGGAATCCGCAGCACAGGTTGGCCTGAGCTTTCTGGGCCCCACTGCTGAGAATTGCAGTCTGCAGCCGCCTCAGAAAATGGCATTTTCATAGAAGCGCCATCTTCTGGCGCTGTATCCAACTCTTCCAGCACCTGCCTGCTATACCTGGCTAGCATACAAAAATATGGCGAAGCTCACGTCATTTTTTGTAGTTTTTTGGCAAAAAAAATAAAAAATGCTTCCTTGGATTTTCCATTGCCAGTGAAGGTAACACCAAGCAGTGGGGGTTAGCAGCCAGTAGCTGCTTGGATTACCCTTAGCTAGCAATACAAAAAATGCAGCGGGAGCCCATATATATTTTTTTTAATTATTTATTTAAATAACTAAAAATAAAATGGGCTTCCCTGTATTTTGATTGCTGGACATCACAGTGCTGTAAAAATAAATCTTTAAAAAAATGACGTAGCGCTCCGCAATATTTTTGATTCTCAGCGCAGATAAAGCAGACAGCTATGGGTTGCCACCCCCATCTGCCTGCCGTTACCTTGGTTGGCAATCAAAATACAGGGAAGCCCATTAATTTTTTCTATTTAAAAAATAGTTAAAAAAAAAAAATGACGTTGGGTCCCCCCATTTTTGATAGCCAGCTAGGGTAAAGCAGACGGCTGTAGCCTGAAAACCACAGCTGGCAGCTTTACCGTGGTTGGGGATCCAATGTGGAGGTCCCCTCAGGCTCTTTTTTATAATTATTTTGTAAATATTAATAATTACACAATAAAAGTAGGGTCCCCCCCAAATTGGATCACCAGCCAAGGTAAAGCGGACAGCTGTGGTCTGGTATTCTCAGGGTGGGAAGGTCCATAGTTATTGGGCCTTCACAGCCTAAAAATAGCAGGCCGCAGGCACCCCAGACGTGGCGCATCCACTAGATGCGCCAATCCTGGTGCTTCACCCCAGCTCATCCCGTGCCCTAGTGCAGTGGCAAACGGGGTAATAAATCGGGTTGATACTAGCTGTAAAGTAACCTGAGATCAAGCCCAGCAGTTTGTGATGTCATGGCGTCTATTAGATACCCAACATCATAAACTGTCAGTACTGACAAAAAAAAAATCGACAAAAAAATTTATTTGAAAAAACAGTCCCCAAAACCTTTCCTCTTTCACCAATTTATTGTAAGAAAAAAAATAAAGGGGTCCCACGACGACTCTGGACCGTCTAGAATATGGGGGGGAGACACTCAGGGAACGTATCCCCCATTTTCTAGGAGTGTGGACCCTTCATGTGAGGAGTGTGGGTGCAATGAATCTGCAATCACTCTTCTCGGGTCCACAGCAGCAGAGTCCATGTCGTAATGGTTGCTACCAAAGCTGCAATGCCCTGCTCATGAGGTAAGGGCATGCCTAATCAGGAGAACTACTGTAGAGGAAGCTCTGCTCACTGGTATATAGGTGCTCAGAGGTAATAATAGATAAAATTAGTGAGTAACCTCGGCACTCTAAATCTCCCAGACTAAGTCAGTAAGTCACAACGGATAGTAATGCAAAATCACTCTTTATTGGTCCGTATTAAGAAAATTTTTTTTTTCATAAGCATATATGTTTTTGTCCAAAACAAGTTACAAATGACGTTTCGGCCTGAGCCTTCGTCAGATTGGACTTATCTGCATGTAATCATGAAAAATGACAATAATCAGTATCACATAAGAGTGAGAGAACAATAACATAAACTCGAACAATGTAGAGGTACAATTGGGATGCAGCAAAAAAATTGCAACACAGCAAGAAATGAAACACATGATACAAATGTCATAATACAGTACAAGGACAATATAGTAATGACAAATATGGGGTCAGAGTAGGCTTAGACAGCTCTGGTACGAAAGAGATGTCAATCATAAAGTAACATGTGCAGTAGGTGTAGAGCTACACTGTGCATGGCAGAGCTAATGGGTAGACCGACCATAGAAAAAGAACGGAGAAAAAGTGGAGAAAAAGCGGAGAAAAAATGGAGAAAAAAATGGAGAAAAAAATGGAGAAAAAGTGGAGAAAAAATGGAGAAAAAGTGGAGAAGTGGAGAAGAAGTGGAGAAGAAGTGGAGAAAAAGTGGAGAAAAAGTGGAGAAAAAAATGGAGAAAAAGTGGAGAAAAAGTGGAGAAAAAGTGGAGAAAAAAATGGAGAAAAAAATGGAGAAAAAGTGGAGAAAAAGTGGAGAAAAAATGGAGAAAAAGTGGAGAAAAAAAGTGGAGAAAAAATGGAGAAAAAAATGGAGAAAAAGTGGAGAAAAAGTGGAGAAAAAGTGGAGAAAAAGTGGAGAAAAAGTGGAGAAAAAATGGAGAAAAAGTGGAGAAAAAATGGAGAAAAAGTGGAGAAAAAAAGTGGAGAAAAAATGGAGAAAAAAATGGAGAAAAAGTGGAGAAAAAGTGGAGAAAAAGTGGAGAAAAAGTGGAGAAAAAGTGGAGAAAAAATGGAGAAAAAGTGGAGAAAAAGTGGAGAAAAAGTGGAGAAAAAATGGAGAAAAAAATGGAGAAACAAATGGAGAAAGAGTGGAGAAAAAGTGGAGAAAATGGAGAAAAAATGGAGAAAAAAATGGAGAAAAAGTGGAGAAAAAGTGGAGAAAAAGTGGAGAAAAAAATGGAGAAAAAGTGGAGAAAAAGTGGAGAAAAAGTGGAGAAAAAATGGAGAAAAAGTGGAGAAAAAGTGGAGAAAAAATGGAGAAAAAGTGGAGCACCCTTTGGTGCCTTTCATGTGGCACTAAGGGGTGCTTAGCTTTGTATTTAGCCAAAAAAATGAAAAAAAAAATGATGTAGGGTTCCCCCTAGTTTTGTAGCCAGCTAGGGTAAAGCAGACGGCTGCAGCCTGCAGACCACAGCTGGCAACTTCACCTTGGCTGGTAATCCAAAACTAAGGGCACCCCACGCTGTTATTTTAAAATAAATAAATAATTTAAAAAAAAACACGTAGGGGTCCCCCCAAAATTGGATCACCAGCCAAGGTAAAGCAGACAGCTGGGGTCTGATATTCTCAGACTAGGGAGGTCCATGGTTATTGGACTCTCCCCAGCCTAAAAATAGCAGGCCGCAGCCGCCCCAGAAGTGGCGCATCCATTAGATGCGCCAATCCTGGTGCTTCGCCCCAGCTCATCCCACGCCCTGGTGCGGTGGCAAACGGGGTAATATATGGGGTTAATACCAGATGTGTAATGTCACCTGGCATCAAGCCCTGGGGTTGGTGAGGTCAGGCGTCTATCAGATACCCGACATCACCAACCCAGTCAGTAATAAAAAAAAATAGACGACAAACACATTTTTATTTGAAAAAACACTCCCCAAAACATTCCCTCTTTAACCAATTTATTAGAAAGAAAAACAAATCCAGGTCTGGTGTAATCCAAGGGGTTGCCATGACGATCCACACTGTCCCAGTCAATGAAGAGCAGAATGTTCCCCATTGGCTGGGAGAGCAGTGCAGTGACCTGAGCTAACATCAATGGGTCAGCCCAGGTCACTGCAGGGCATGACAAGTGCTGCTGTCAGCGAGGTACATTACCTGCGCTGATCTCCAGCACACTAACAGCACCTGTCACTGAGTTCAATGACCGCCGCCTTCACAGCCAAGTATCGCGAGAGGCCCGTGACGTCACCGCTAGTCATTCTCGGGTCGGAAGCGAGAGAAGGTGATGTGACAAGCGGTGGCCATGGAGGACAGTGACAGCGCTGAGGTCGGGATGGCGGGACTTCATCACCGCAGGTAAGCCGAGCGGGGCCATGTGTGCAGAGTGTGTGTGTGTGTGTGTGTGTGTGTGTGTATGTGTGTGTGTGTGTGTGTGTGAGTGTGTGTGTACATGCCGCGGGCAGGAGGGGGCGGAGCGAGCTGAGCGGGGAAGTGTGGGCTTCCTGCACGTAACTAGGATAAACATCGGGTTACTAACCAAAGCGCTTTGCTTGGATACCCGATGTTTTTCTTGGTTACCAGCTTCTGGCAGGCTGCCAGCGATGGCTCCTGCACACTGTAGCTGTAAAAAGCCCTGCTTTTTGCTGCTAGAACCGTTCTCGAACGTATCTAGAACTATCGAATTTTAGCAAAAAAGCTCGAGTTTTAGTTCGATCTAGAACACCCCCCAAAATCACTCGAACCGCGAACTGGAGAACCGCGAACCGCGAACCGCGCTCAACTCTAATCATGGGCTCCTCAAAACAACTCTCAAATGATCTGAAAACAAAGATTATTCAACATAGTTGTTCAGGGGAAGGATACAAAAAGTTGTCTCAGAGATTTAAACTGTCAGTTTCTACTGTGAGGAACATAGTAAGGAAATGGAAGAACACAGGTACAGTTCTTGTTAAGCGCAGAAGTGGCAGGCCAAGAAAAGCACTTGCTACCCACAGTAAAATTTGGTGGAGGTTCTGTGGCGCCCTGGACTAGCCAGGTAGCCACAGACAAAACACACCCCCACCCCCACCCCCAGACAGTTACATTAGTCAGACACAAAATCCTTGTTGCCTCCCTCCAGGGGCTGATGTCCACACCAGGTGGGGTGGAGCCAGGCGGTTGGCCCCACCCAATGAGGAGTACACAGTCCTGGAGGCAGGAACAGTAGTCGGTTAGAGTTGGGAGGTTGAAGTGAGAGGAGTAAAGTGGAGAGACTGCTGGTGTCTGGGTCGGAGCCCAGGCACTGACAGCAAGGTTGGCAGACGGTGGTGGCCGTCTGCAGGAGTGGTGGATCAACGCGGGGTTGGGGTTGGGCGGTGGCCCGCCGGTACCGAACCGGGGAGCGAAGTGAAGCTAGCACACACAGGCAGGGCCATCGGACCCCGACTAGGCTTGGAGCCGCCGTTAACAGTCAAATCTGAGAGTGACTGGAGCCCTAAGTGTCCCCTAACTACCCAAGTCCCGTCAGAAGGCAACCGTCCGCACCGTGAGGATATACAGCCACCGCCACAGGCTAGAGATCAAAGGGCAAGCGCCTGTGGGCAAAACGGGCTCCTCCGGCACTTATACGCCGGGGAGCGGACTACCGTTGGGAAGCCATCGGAGTCAACACAGTACACAAAGGTGCAGGGAAAGACAGCCACCATCACCTGTCCGGGGAGAGACACTGCAGCCGACTGCGGGACCCGTCCATCCAGCCGTTTGGGAGACTTTGTGCATCTGTTGCTGAGTGAGTACACCAGTGCCATCCGGCACCGCGCCGCGCTGTCCCTGCAACCCTGCACCTCACCAACCCTGCCTCCCCGTCACACCACCAGGCCCGGGACCACCAACCCATACCCACGGAGGGGGAAAACAACATCCCAGCTGCTCCCTACCATCGCTCCTGGGATCCCCGTCACCAGCAGCGGTGGTGCCCATCTTCACCACAACCCATGGGTGGCGTCACGGACTAAATCTCCAAACAAACCACCCCCTTTTCACTCACGGGCGAGGAGTGCCACTTGAGTCCCCGGATCCGGCTCAACGCTCGAGCCACCGAGCAGCAGCAGCAGCGCCGGACCCGAGCATTAGCGAGCGCAGCGCCCCGCCGCCCGCGACAACTTGGCGTCACGAACAGGATTTAACCAGTCTACCTACCGGTGGAAGTGCACCTTGCAGTCCCCGCCGAGCAGGGAAGGCGCGAAAAGCGAAGCCCCGCCCCCAAACAGGAAGTGCTGGAAAGAACCGAGGGGGGACGGATGGCGTCCTGCCTCATGTAACCGAGGCCATAAAAACAGGGACGCCGGGACTCTGCAAGCCATATGGTTCCTGGAACACTGCTGCACAAGATGTCCCGTCCGTCCGGCACCGCTGAAATCCCAGAGCCCACGCCAGGAACAGCGGCGTGAGTGGAGGTCTGGACCGCACGAATGTGCAGCCGCCTGCAGGCCCAAGTGCAGTTCTTCTTGGAAGGATGGGTGGCCGACATGGCGGAAGTGGCGGCGGCTGTGCGGAGATGCGAGGTGGAGACAGAGTTGGAGGAGCTGGCAAGCGACCCACGCCCCTGTGTCCCAGAAGGACCGGTCGCTGTGGCTGAGGGGCCCGGTCTGCACCGGCTCACCCTGCTGCCTCCTCCGCTACCCATATCGGGTGCTGCTACCCCGCCACTAGGCCCGCTGCCCCCACCACCGGCAGCGGAGCTCCGCCCATCCGCCCTGGAGGACAAGCCTGCAAGCGATGTCCGCAGACGACCCGCACCTCTGCCATGGAAGATCCAGCGGGAGGTGGCCGTCCGCGAAGAGGAGCCGTCGGCACCGGAAGTGGCCGCACCCAAGACCGTCCCGGCTCCGGTGGTCTGTCTGGTCCAGATGGAGGTGGAGGTCCAGCCGGTGAGGATCCCTGTTCCCAAACCCCAAACCTCGGCTGAGGCTGCGCCGGGCCGCCGCTGCGAGGCAGCACCCCAGGCCACGTCACCGTGAGACCTTCCAAAAAGGGCGCCAGTTGTGGGCAGCGTGAAGGAAGTCCCACGGGGCCCAACCCGTGCGCGGGGGCATGCAGACACCCCTTACTGGGACAGGGAGCCGAACCCGCTGGGCCGTGAAATTGCTGAGAGAGAGCGCCAGAGGGCCGAGATGGTGGTCCGTACCATCCATGAGAAGGACCACCTCCGAAATGCCACCTTCCGGGTACGGGGCCCGGTGTACGAGGGGCAGGTCCGGAGATTTGACCCTCACCGGGGGTACGGCTTTATATACGAACCGGGCCTGGAGGCCGAAGTGTTTGTAGCCCTCCGGGCGAGGAGCGCCGCTCGAGTCCCCGGATCCGACCCACCGCTCGAGCCACCGAGCAGCAGCAGCAGCGCCGGACCCGAGCGTTAGCGAGCGCAGCGCTCCGCCGCTCGCGACAGTTCCATCATGCTTTGGGGCTGTGTGGCCAATGCCGGCACCGGGAATCTTGTTAAAGTTGAGGGTCGCGTGGATTCAACTCAGTATCAGCAGAGTCTTGACAATAATGTGCAAGAATCAGTGACGAAGTTGAAGTTACGCAGGGAATGGATATTTCAGCAAGACAATGATCCAAAACATCGCTCCAAATCTACTCAGGCATTCATGCAGAGGATCAATTACAATGTTCTGGAATGTCCATCCCAGTCCCCAGACCTGAATATCATTGAAAATCTGTGGGATGATTTGAAGCGTGCTGTCCATGCTCGGCAACCATCAAACTTAACTGATCTGGAATTGTTTTGTAAACAGGAATGGTCAAATATACCTTCATCCAGGATCCAGGAACTCATTAAAAGCTACAGGAAGCGACTAGAGGCTGTGATTTTTGCAAAAGGAGGATCTACAAAATATTAATGTCACTTTTATGTTGAGGTGCCCATACTTTTGCACCGGTCAAATTTTGTTTAAATGTGGATTGCACATTTTCTGTTAGTAAAATAAACCTCATTTCAATCCACAAATATTACTCAGACCATCAGTTATTAGATATATGAAACTGAAATAGCTGCTGCAAAAACCCAAATTGTTTAAAAAGAAAAAAGGTTAACATTAATAATAGGGGTGCCCAAACTTTTCATATGACTATATATATATATATATATATATATATATATATATATATATATATATATATACAGTGGAGCCTTTGATTACGAGCATAATTGGTTCCGGGAGTGAGCTCTTAAACCAAGTTACTCTTATATCAAAGCGAATTTTCCCATAGGAAATAATTGAAACGCAGACAATTCGTTCCACAACCCAAAAATATATACTGTATTTATACAAACTTATTACAGTAATACAATATAATGTACTGTATTCATAGAAAATTATTACAGTCACTAATACAAAATACTGTACAGTAAAAACATAAAACAAATTAAACTGCACTTTGGCTTACAATAGAATTGTTGGTGTGCGAGAGGCACAGTATAAGCCATATGCTGTACTGGTTATCAATAAGTACAATACTGTATCCACAAATGCAAATTGATAGACATGCTATATCATATATACTGTACTGTACAATGGTATACTGTATACAGGACATATATACAGAAAGTTACCTCCAGGGCGGGTCAGAGCGTGGTGAAAGGACGGAACCAGAAGTGTACATGGTGAGTATTTGCTCTTTTTGCAAATCATTGCTCTTAAACCGTTACAAATTTTTAGAAAGCTTTGAAAAACGCTCTCAAACCAAGTTACTCTTAATCCAAGGTTCCACTGTGTGTATATGTATATATATATATATATATATATATATATATATATATATATATACATATATATATAGTTTTTTTTCTATTTTTCTTTATTCTTTACTGGGAGAAAGGGAGTAATTAAAATCTTTACATATATTTTTTATTTTGTAAATCATATCTTTCTTCAATTTTTATTTTATTTTTTAGTTCCCTTAGGATACTGGAACCTGTGATTTTTTTTTATTCTATAAGCTTTATAGCAGTACAAAGATGGTGATAATGGGGGCCACAGTAGGCTTCTGGCTGCTATCACAATACTCCGGCACCCTATAATCAAGTCACAGAAGAACAATGGGTTGTGGAATGATTTCGGAATGCGATTGATAGCATTTAAATAGTTAAACAGCTGAGACCAGAGTAAGCTCCAGTCGATGCTGTTAGGCAACATTCACACCTTGAGTATCTGGTGAGGGTTTTTTTACCTCAGTATTTGTAGCCAAAATCAGGAGTGGAACAATCAAAGGAAAAGTATAAGAGAGACACGGGCACCACTTCTGTATTTATCACCCACTCTTGGTTTTGGCTACAAATACTGAGGTAAAAACTCCCCAAATACTCAACATGTAAACGTTTGCCTTAGAGGTAGGTGCCGGTGGTATAAGAGAAGTTGACACCTGTCATTTATGGAGACCACTCCATACACTTGCACATGATGTGATATACAGGAACATTACCCGTCAGGAAAGTGTTAATAGAACTAATGTCTGCTCCTACTGAAGACCAGAAAAAGGTCTGTGACAGCCTGTGTGCCTCCCCCGTGCCAGCAGCCGGGCTGTTCGGATCTGGATCCGCGGTGGCTCGAGGGGTCTCCGGACCCGAGGGTTGTGGGGTCCCTCAAATGAAGGGGGTATTTACAGGGGAATGTGTTAGAGTTCGTAACACCACCCATGGTTTGTGGTAATTTGGAGTACCACCGCTGCAGTTGGGAGTCCCCAGGGGTGATGGAATGGGGCAGCCAGGTGTTGTGACCCTCCATGGGTAGGGGGAATGCCCCGGGACTCGGAGATGGTGGTTGGGGGGTGCCGTGGGGAGCGCAGGGTCCACTTGTGTACTCAGTCCATTAAGCTGACACCGACAACTGGATAAACCAAAGTTCTGGACACCGCTGCTGCTGAGGGGAGCTAGTTTCGGGTCCCGTCCCCAATGGTGTTGGCTGGTGATCCGTGACCTGCCTCCTGGCACTAAGTTACTTCTCTGTTAGTCCCGGTAGTATTTAACTAGACAGGTCCTGCTCCCCAGTATGGCTAACTGTGGGAGCTTGCTCTCAGGGTTCACGCTTGGGATTTTCTGGACCGTTTTGGTGGAAAGTACTATCTCCCTCGTTGAGCTAGTACCCCGATTCTGGAGCGGGTGGAGAGTGGATCTTGAAGGCTTCATTCTCGTCGGGTAAATTGTCAGGTTGCCTGAAGCTACTCTTTGACCTAGAGTCCATGTACCCCGTCGTGCCCTTGTCCCAGCCCGGTGATGGTGTAGGGCCGCCAGCTGTCCTCCTCGACAGTTCCGTGCCCCTTGCTACGATCCCCTGCGACCGGGGGTCCAGCTCCTCTAGGCCCAAACCACCGTTTGCTACCTAGACAGTTCCTAGGAGCCCTGCTTCTGACCTCCTCTCTCCTTTGCTTCCATCACCACACTCTCCTACTCCTGACACTCCTGACCTCCCCTTACCATCCCCCCAAGTGTTATGATCCAGAACCATGGAAGACCACCACAAATCATTGGCAAAAGGTGACAAGAGCATTGGCAACTAATCTGGCCGCTATCCCCTTACTAACCATCACAACTAGAAGTAGCCGAGGGGTGAACTAACATCCTGTGCACCGCGAACCCAGCCGGAGAACTAACTATCCTAAAGGTAGGAAAGATGAATAACTCTCTGCCTCAGAAAATAGACAAGAATAGCTAGCCCCCCACATTCAAAGACTGCGGTGATATAGGAAAAACACAATACACAGGTAGATGACAGGATTAGCAAAAGGTGAGGCCCCCGCTGACTAAAATAGGAAAGAACAGGAAAGAGGACTGATGGTGACCAGAGAAAAACCCTGCAAAATACCAACTTCCTGATAGTACAAAAAGGCCCTCAGATCGCTCGATCTGAACTCCGTCCTATACCAGGTGCCCTTGTCATACCAATGAACAGAAAACAAGAATTATAACAAATTCAACAAGCCACAAACACATGGACCCAAAGGACCTATACTCCACACAGAACTGCAGGGAGTTCCTCAACAATCCACTGAGGGGGAAAATCCCTGCAAGCAAATAAACTGAAACCAACCACAGCAAATGACAAACCCAGATAAACAAAAGAACCAGACAATAAATAAAGAGCAAGCACTTATCTGGAGTAGATGTGGTGTAAAGCAGGATTAAGCAGGCTGGAGATACAAAGAACAACTGACATCCGGCAACAGCCTGCAATCAGACCAGGACTTAAATAAGCAGAGAGTTAGCAAAGGAAACATCCACTGCACAACACACCTGGTCCAAGTCCAAACCATTCCTGGCCACCAGAGGGAGCCTCCCAGCAGCCAAAACATAACTAACATTCACAACACCCAAGTGGGCGACCCTATTCCACTCAGGCTGTCGATTGGTGTGTCTTGTGGGTGTGGTGCAGAGTGTACCTAGGATTTTATTAGCTGATGTAGACAAGACCATGTAGTTGGGGACCCATAACCAAGAGGGAGGTGGATATTGCACAGAAGGGCAGATTGTTCAATACTCTGTGACGACCTGATAGGCCAGGGGCGTCACACCTGTGTTTGTGGACGTCATATAATGCTTAATTTTCCCAGTGGGTGTGCTTTATGTAGGGCCAGCATTAAGGGGGGAACTGGTCTACTGCCAAGGGCCCCATCCCCATAAGCACCCCCAACATGTATGCAGACAGTATACATATTTATGTATTTGCTCTGTGTAGAATGTTTGTGCATGTGCTCTGTGTATATGTATGTGCTCTGTGTATACGTGTATGTGCTCTGTGTATACATGTGTGTATGTCCTCTGTGTATATGTGTGTGTATGTCCTCTGTGTATACGTGTGTGTATGTTCTATGTGTATGTGTAGAAGGTGGTCAATTGGTTCCGCCTACTATGATACAGTGTTTCCCCTAATGTACAGTACTATGACATAAATAGGTTTAATGCTGAATATATATTAGTACATTGCTGTGCCATTGATGTGTGGCGCCCTGGACAAGCCAGGGGCCACAGATAACAACACACACACACCCCCACCCCCAGCAGTTCACAGCAGACATCCCCAAAGTGACCTGCTTTCTTCCTCGGGCTCAGACAGACACACCAGGTGGGCGGAGTCAGGAGATGGAGACGCCCACCCAGGAGTTTGGCTGGCCTGAGGCAGAAAACAAGCCCAGTCAAGTTCAGGCAGAGGAAGAGAGAGGAGGTCTGCAGAGAGGCAGACATAGCCAGGGGCCTAGGTTGGAGCCTAAGGCCCTCGTACAGAAAGTCAGGCAGATGGTAGTAGCCGTCTGCACCTCACCGGGCCCCGTGGCCCGCCTGCTACCCATCCACCTACCTCACCGGGCCCCGGGACAACCAGCCCTCTACCCACGGAGGGGAGAATTAACATCTAGCTGCTCCATACCATCACTCCCGGGATCCCCGTCCAGAGCAGTGGTGGTGTTCCAATCTCACCACAACCGTGGGTGGCGTCACGGACAATCTCCCTTACCAAATCCCCTTTTACTATGGAGCCTGGGATCACAGACTGGGTCACGCCACCGTGATACCCACAGAAGTGACCCCGTGGCCCGGATCTGAGTACCCCTGGTCCTCGGGCAACACATTTGGCGTCACGAACAGGATCCTACCGCTCTGCCGTTTGGTAGAGGTGCGCCTTGTTACCGCCGGAGGTGTCCGGCCAAAAGTTTAGCAAAGCCGCCATCTTGGGCGTGAAAAATTTCCCGCTCGAGCGTCTTCCCCGAGCAGGAAAGGCGCGAAAGTGGAGCCCCGCTCCCTGAAGAAGGAAGTGCTAAAAAGAGGCTAAGGGGGATGGGATGGCGTCCGGCCGCATGTGAACCGCGGCTGTGGAAGCAGGGACGCCAGGACTCTGCCAGTGTTTGGTTCCTGGAACACCGCTGCACGAGATGTCCCGTCCGTCCGGCACCGCTGAAACCTCGGTGCCCGTGCCCGCGGCCAACGCCCCGACCGACCCATTACCCCTGTCACCGGTAGCGGAGCTCGCAGCGTCTGCGAGGGAGGACCCAGACCTGGGGTCCCCAGGTTTTACCTTTGTCAACGCCCTGCCACCGGTCCTGGCTTCCATCCCAGCGGCACCGCCGATGACGACGGTCCTGGCAGTCCACCCGGCCGCGACGGAGATGACGACGGCTCCGGCAGTCCGCCCGGCCGCAACGGCAGCGAAGCACCCATCCCGTTAACTGTCTGGGCAGCCTGGTTCTGGACTGGGGTCAAGGGGTGCTGCCCATTTCTTAGGGGCAGCATCAGGGCCAGGTTATTTGGGTGGGTGACTAAAGGACCCGTTCCGTTGCCATTATTAAAAGTGTTTATTTTTGTTGCAACATTGAAGTAATGTGCATCCCGTTGTGGGAGGTTTGCAAGGGAATGCTTGTGTTTTGATGTTTTATTCTTTTTGCAGTTAAAAGAAAAATAAAACCGGTGATGGACGGGCAGCCCGCGGACGGTCTGCATTTTGCTAAGGGGGAATGTGGCGCCCTGGACAAGCCAGGGGTCACAGATAACAACACACACACACCCCCACCCCCAGCAGTTCACAGCAGACATCCCCAAAGTGACCTGCTTTCTTCCTCGGGCTCAGACAGACACACCAGGTGGGCGGAGTCAGGAGATGGAGACGCCCACCCAGGAGTTTGGCTGGCCTGAGGCAGAAAACAAGCCCAGTCAAGTTCAGGCAAAGGAAGAGAGAGGAGGTCTGCAGAGAGGCAGACATAGCCAGGGGCCTAGGTTGGAGCCTAGGGTCCTCGTACAGAAAGTCAGGCAGACGGTAGTGGCCGTCTGCACCTCACCGGGAAGACAGTTGGTGGAACCGTAGGTAGCCGGGGCTGGGCGGTGGCCCACCGGTACTGAACCGGGGAGCCAGCTGGAAACCGGAACGCAGGAGGAGTGTGCACGGAGGTGAAAGAAAGGACTTACACCACCAAACTGGGTCAGGGGAGAAACAACAACCGCAGCCGTCTGTGGGACCCGTCCATCCAGCCGTGTGTTTTACTGAGAACTGTGTCATCATCATTACCGGCTGAGTAAGTACCACCGTGCCGTGCGGCACCGCGCTGCCCCCGCGGCCCTGCACCTCACCGGGCCCCGTGGCCCGCCTGCTACCCATCCACCTACCTCACCGGGCCCCGGGACAACCAGCCCCCTACCCACGGAGGGGAGAATTAACATCTAGCTGCTCCATACCATCACTCCCGGGATCCCCGTCCAGAGCAGTGGTGGTGTTCCAATCTCACCACAACCGTGGGTGGCGTCACGGACAATCTCCCTTACCAAATCCCCTTTTACTGTGGAGCCTGGGATCACAGACCGGGTCACGCCACCGTGATACCCACAGAAGTGACCCCGTGGCCCGGATCTGAGTACCCCTGGTCCTCGGGCGACACATTTGGCGTCACGAACAGGATCCTACCGCTCTGCCGTTTGGTAGAGGTGCGCCTTGTTACCGCCAGAGGTGTCCGGCCAAATGTTTTGCAAAGCCGCCATCTTGGGCGTGAAAAATTTCCCGCTCGAGCGTCTTCCCCGAGCAGGAAAGGCGCGAAAGTGGAGCCCCGCCCCCTGAAGAAGGAAGTGCTAAAAAGAGGCTAAGGGGGATAGGATGGCGTCCGGCCGCATGTGAACCGCGGCTGTGGAAGCAGGGACGCCAGGACTCTGCCAGTGTTTGGTTCCTGGAACACCGCTGCACTAGATGTCCCGTCCGTCCGGCACCGCTGAAACCTCGGTGCCCGTGCCCGCGGCCAACGCCCCGACCGACCCGTTACCCCTGTCACCGGTAGCGGAGCTCGCAGCGTCTGCGAGGGAGGACCCAGACCTGGGGTCCCCAGGTCTTACCTTTGTCAACGCCCTGCCACCGGTCCCGGCTTCCATCCCAGCGGCACCGCCGATGACGACGGTCCTGGCAGTCCGCCCGGCCGCGACGGAGATGACGACGGCTCCGGCAGTCCGCCCGGCCACAACGGCAGCGAAGCACCCATCCCGTTAACTGTCTGGGCAGCCTGGTTCTGGACTGGGGTCAAGGGGTGCTGCCCATTTCTTAGGGGCAGCATCAGGGCCAGGTTGTTTGGGGTGGGTGACCAAAGGACCCGTTCCGTTGCCATTATTAAAAGTGTTTATTTTTGTTGCAACGTTGAAGTAATGTGCATCCCGTTGTGGGAGGTTTGCAAGGGAATGCTTGTGTTTTGATGTTTTATTCTTTTTGCAGTTAAAAGAAAAATAAAACCGGTGATGGACGGGCAGCCCGCGGACGGTCTGCATTTTGCTAAGGGGGAATGTGGCGCCCTGGACAAGCCAGGGGCCACAGATAACAACACACACACACCCCCACCCCCAGCAGTTCACAGCAGACATCCCCAAAGTGACCTGCTTTCTTCCTCGGGCTCAGACAGACACACCAGGTGGGCGGAGTCAGGAGATGGAGACGCCCACCCAGGAGTTTGGCTGGCCTGAGGCAGAAAACAAGCCCAGTCAAGTTCAGGCAAAGGAAGAGAGAGGAGGTCTGCAGAGAGGCAGACATAGCCAGGGGCCTAGGTTGGAGCCTAGGGTCCTCGTACAGAAAGTCAGGCAGACGGTAGTGGCCGTCTGCACCTCACCGGGAAGACAGTTGGTGGAACCGTAGGTAGCCGGGGCTGGGCGGTGGCCCACCGGTACTGAACCGGGGAGCCAGCTGGAAACCGGAACGCAGGAGGAGTGTGCACGGAGGTGAAAGAAAGGACTTACACCACCAAACTGGGTCAGGGGAGAAACAACAACCGCAGCCGTCTGTGGGACCCGTCCATCCAGCCGTGTGTTTTAATGAGAACTGTGTCATCATCATTACCGGCTGAGTGAGTACCACCGTGCCGTGCGGCACCGCGCTGCCCCCCGCGGCCCTGCACCTCACCGGGCCCCGTGGCCCGCCTGCTACCCATCCACCTACCTCACCGGGCCCCGGGACAACCAGCCCCCTACCCACGGAGGGGAGAATTAACATCTAGCTGCTCCATACCATCACTCCCGGGATCCCCGTCCAGAGCAGTGGTGGTGTTCCAATCTCACCACAACCGTGGGTGGCGTCACGGACAATCTCCCTTACCAAATCCCCTTTTACTGTGGAGCCTGGGATCACAGACCGGGTCACGCCACCGTGATACCCACAGAAGTGACCCCGTGGCCCGGATCTGAGTACCCCTGGTCCTCGGGCGACACATTTGGCGTCACGAACAGGATCCTACCGCTCTGCCGTTTGGTAGAGGTGCGCCTTGTTACCGCCAGAGGTGTCCGGCCAAAAGTTTTGCAAAGCCGCCATCTTGGGCGTGAAAAATTTCCCGCTCGAGCGTCTTCCCCGAGCAGGAAAGGCGCGAAAGTGGAGCCCCGCCCCCTGAAGAAGGAAGTGCTAAAAAGAGGCTAAGGGGGATGGGATGGCGTCCGGCCGCATGTGAACCGCGGCTGTGGAAGCAGGGACGCCAGGACTCTGCCAGTGTTTGGTTCCTGGAACACCGCTGCACTAGATGTCCCGTCCGTCCGGCACCGCTGAAACCTCGGTGCCCGTGCCCGCGGCCAACGCCCCGACCGACCCGTTACCCCTGTCACCGGTAGCGGAGCTCGCAGCGTCTGCGAGGGAGGACCCAGACCTGGGGTCCCCAGGTCTTACCTTTGTCAACGCCCTGCCACCGGTCCCGGCTTCCATCCCAGCGGCACCGCCGATGACGACGGTCCTGGCAGTCCGCCCGGCCGCGACGGAGATGACGACGGCTCCGGCAGTCCGCCCGGCCACAACGGCAGCGAAGCACCCATCCCGTTAACTGTCTGGGCAGCCTGGTTCTGGACTGGGGTCAAGGGGTGCTGCCCATTTCTTAGGGGCAGCATCAGGGCCAGGTTGTTTGGGGTGGGTGACCAAAGGACCCGTTCCGTTGCCATTATTAAAAGTGTTTATTTTTGTTGCAACGTTGAAGTAATGTGCATCCCGTTGTGGGAGGTTTGCAAGGGAATGCTTGTGTTTTGATGTTTTATTCTTTTTGCAGTTAAAAGAAAAATAAAACCGGTGATGGACGGGCAGCCCGCGGACGGTCTGCATTTTGCTAAGGGGGAATGTGGCGCCCTGGACAAGCCAGGGGCCACAGATAACAACACACACACACCCCCACCCCCAGCAGTTCACAGCAGACATCCCCAAAGTGACCTGCTTTCTTCCTCGGGCTCAGACAGACACACCAGGTGGGCGGAGTCAGGAGATGGAGACGCCCACCCAGGAGTTTGGCTGGCCTGAGGCAGAAAACAAGCCCAGTCAAGTTCAGGCAAAAGAAGAGAGAGGAGGTCTGCAGAGAGGCAGACATAGCCAGGGGCCTAGGTTGGAGCCTAGGGCCCTCGTACAGAAAGTCAGGCAGACGGTAGTGGCCGTCTGCAGGGAGCCGGGAAGACAGTTGGTGGAACCGTAGGTAGCCGGGGCTGGGCGGTGGCCCACCGGTACTGAACCGGGGAGCCAGCTGGAAACCGGAACGCAGGAGGAGTGTGCACGGAGGTGAAAGAAAGGACTTACACCACCAAACTGGGTCAGGGGAGAAACATCAACCGCAGCCGTCTGTGGGACCCGTCCATCCAGCCGTGTGTTTTACTGAGAACTGTGTCATCATCATTACCGGCTGAGTGAGTACCACCGTGCCGTGCGGCACCGCGCTGCCCCCGCGGCCCTGCACCTCACCGGGCCCCGTGGCCCGCCTGCTACCCATCCACCTACCTCACCGGGCCCCGGGACAACCAGCCCCCTACCCACGGAGGGGAGAATTAACATCTAGCTGCTCCATACCATCACTCCCGGGATCCCCGTCCAGAGCAGTGGTGGTGTTCCAATCTCACCACAACCGTGGGTGGCGTCACGGACAATCTCCCTTACCAAATCCCCTTTTACTGTGGAGCCTGGGATCACAGACCGGGTCACGCCACCGTGATACCCACAGAAGTGACCCCGTGGCCCGGATCTGAGTACCCCTAGTCCTCGGGCGACACAGATGTAGCAGAGCTGGATGGGTGTATCAGCCGTGTATTTATGTGTTTGATTACATGGTATTTTTACAGAGAAAAGACACCTCCAATATGTAGGTGTATTCCTCATGTGTATATATATTATGTGTATATTATAATGCAAGCAATGTGTAATGTAAATAGGGATTGGCTCCTTGTGTCGTGTCAGCCAGGACCATTAGAAATAAGGACTAATAGGTAAGATACACTAGATAGAGTATTAATATGATAGAACTGCATTTAGTAATCATTAGGTAAGGATTTTAGGTAGGATGCTTATTGTAGGCAACTAGGAAAACAAATGTACAGGAGTGGATGATAGGAGTAGTTAGGAACTTGCTTAGATTAGTGTAGGACAGGTGCAGACAGTTCAGGGGTGGATAGTGTGTATATAGAGTGTTAGCAGTAGGATGTGCAGGATGTTAGCAGCTGGATAGCGATACATTGGTAACAGGGGAGATGTAGCACAGTGGGTAAGGTAAAGGCTGTAATTGCACAAAGAGCAAGGAAAGCAGTTCAGTTTAGTGAAGATGGAATAGGGACTTCCATTGGGGTTCAGGTTAAGTACAGGTCCTAAACCAAACTTTTTCAAAAGTCCGGCTGCACCTGCCTAACCGAACTTCCACAGGTCCGCTCATCTCTACCTTTAAGTTAAAGACTGTTACTTTATCCAGTATACTTACTGGGCTTGCTACCTTAGAAGATCCTTTCCTTACCCTCACACTCTGCATGTGGCCTACTCTTCCACACTTCCTATGACTGGCTTCACTTTACTACTAACCAGGAAGTAGCTTTGTCACGCTAGGTACGGGGAAGTACCAAGCGAATGGTGAAAGAGAAGGGAAACCCTGTGTCTAGGGAAAGGAAAGATGGTAACCCCTGACCAAACCTACTGCTGGTCCCTGGGGTCCATCACCACCCTAGATAGGCTCCGCACCTATGAGCCAAGCCGGATATGTGACGCCCTGGACTAGCCAATTAGTCACAGACATGACACCACACACACCCCCCCTCCCCTGGATAGTTAACACCAGTCAAACAAAATCCTTATTGCCTCCTTCCAGGGTCTGATGTCCACACCAGGTGGGGCGGAGCCAGGCGGTTGGCCCCACCCACCGAGGAGTTCACAGGCCTGGAGGCGGGAAAAAGCAGTTAGTTCAGTCTGGAGTTCAAGTGGAGTGGAGGTGAAAATTGTCGGTGTCTGGGTGGGGACCCAGACACAAACAGCAAGGTCGGCAGATGGTGGTGGCCGTCTGCAGGAGTTAGTGGACCTCTGCGGAACCGTAGGACCGAGGTTGGGCGGTGGCCCGCCGGTACCGAACCGGGGAGCGGAGTGAAGCTAAGCTCAAAGGCAGGGCCATCGGACCCCAACTAGGCTAGGAGCCGCCGACAATGGTCAAATCCGAGAGTGACCGGAACCCCAGGGGTTTCCTAACACCCAAGACCCGACAGAAGGCAACAGTCCACCCAGTGAGGATACAAAGCCACCTCCATAGGCTAGAGATCCAAGGGCCAGCGCCTGCGGGCAAAATAGGCTCCTTCGGTACATATACGCCGGGGAGCGGACTACCGTTGGGAAACCATCGGAGACAACACATTCTACACAGGTGCAGGGAAAGACAGCCACCATCAACCTGTCCGGGGAGAGCAAAGACACTGCAGTCGGCTGCGGGACCCGTCCATCCAGCCGTTTGGTTTACCAGAGACTCTGTGAATCTACGCCGCGCTGCCCCTGCAACCCTGCACCCCAGCCATCCAGCCTCCCCGTACCGCCACCGGGCCCCGGAATCACCAACTCCTACCCACGGAGGGGACAACATCCTAGCTGCTCCCTACCATCGCTCCCGGGATCCCCGTCACCAGCAGCGGTGGTGCCCCATAATCACCACGACCTGTGAGTGGCGTCACGAACTATCTCCCAAAACAAACCACCCCCTTTTCACTCGTGGGCGAGGAGCGCTGCTCAAGACCCCGGGTCCGGCCCACCGCTTGAGCCTCCGAGCAGCAGCCGCGGACCTGAGCGTAGCGAGCGCGGCCCCTCCGTCCGCGACAACTTGGCGTCACGAACAGGATAGAACCAATCTACCTACCGGTAGAAGTGCGCCTTGCAGTCCCCGCCGGCGGCGTCCGGCCGAAAAATTTGAAGTTCCGCCATCTTTGGCGCGAAGATTTCCCGCTCGAGCGTCTTCCCCGCGCAGGGAAGGTGCGAAAGTGAAGCCCCGCCCCCTGAAGGAGGAAGTGCTAGAAAGAACCAAGGGGGGAGCGGGTGAAGAATGGCGGAATGTAACTAGAGCTGTAGCGTGCAGGGACGCCAGGACTCTGCTGAAACACGTTCCTGGATCCAGCCGCAAGATGTGCCAGGAGCTCCAGGCCCAAGTCCACTTCATGCTGGCGAAGTGGACGTCGGAGATGAAGGGCCTGGCCGCAACCGTTTGGGCATCCAAAGTGGAGGTGGTCTCAGAGGAGGGGGTAAGCGACCCACGCCCCTATGCCCCTGAGGGATCGGTCGATACGGCTGAGGGGCCCGGCCTGCTGCCGTCCACCACGCTACCTCACTCACTGCCCATGCCCGCGGCCAATGCCCCGACCGACCCGTTACCCCTGCCACCGGTAGCGGAGCCCACAGCGTCTGTGGGAGAGGGCCCAGACCTGGGGCCCCCGGGCCTTACCTTTGTCACCACCCTGGCACCCGTCCCGGCTTCCATCCCGGCCGCGACGGAGATGACGACGGCCCCGGCAGTCCGCCCCGCCGCAACGGAGGCGACCCTCGCCCAGAAGTCCAGACACCTGGCCTCGGCTGAAGCACGGCGGGGACGCAGCTGCAAAGCGGCAGAGCAGGCCACGTCATAGCGGGTTCCCTCATTACTGAAGGTGCCGGTCGTAGCCGGCACGGAGGGACTTCAGGTGGGCCCGTCCCCCACGCAGGCTGATCCGGAGCAAGCCACTGATCGGTGGGGCCCACGGCAGTGTGAGAGGTCGGTTATGGCCGGCACTGTGGGCACCCAGGTGGTCCTGGCCCCTGGGCAGGAGAGCGGATGTGCATGCCCGCGTTTATTCTGAAGAGAGTTGAATCGGTAGCAGTTCCCGGCTACCTTGCTGTCGGTCCCCGTGGGGACCCTGTTGATGTTCCAGTTGGCCCTCAAGATTAAAGAGTCGGTCGGAGGAGCAGTCGTACCCGCACCGCCGGCGGCTGAAAATGGAGTCCTGTGGGACAGTGTCACCCCTGAGTGAGGGTTGCATTGGGGGCTCGTGCTGTCCAGTGGTGGACTGTGGGAAAACTGCAGGAGGAAGCTGTACCAGAGTCAAGTGTTGTGGATAGCCCCTGGGACCCAAGAGGACAGTCCCCGTTGGGACCCTACAGCAAGTCCCCGTTGGAACCCTACAGTTGCTTTGTTTTGTGGCAGCCCGTTGGCTATTGAAGCGCACGTCCCCCTTGGGACTGATGTTGTCCCCTTTTACCACCTTTAATCCCTGAAGGCCCCCTCCCACATGAGAAATCATGAACAAGGCCGAGAACTTGCAGGCCAACCACGAACTTGTGGTCTTTTAAATAAGTTGTGGGTTGTGTTCCGTTGCCGCCTCCGGAGAGGCAGATTGGGGGAAGGACCCGCAGCAGAGTAGGCTGGGGTCCGGCCACCACCAGGACCGGTGGCCATCCTCCGGGGGTCAGGGGTCCCCCTGGACGTGGGGTCCCCTGAAATGACAGCCGGGTGCAAGACACCGTACCCGTTCCCACTCGGGTAACCTGGACCAGGACTGGGGTAAAGGGGTGCTGCCCATTTCTTAGGGGCAGCACCAAGGTGTAGGTTGCTTGGGTGGGGGAGCGGAAGAACATGAACCCGTCCGTTATTATTAAAAATGTTTTCCATATGTTTGCAACGTTAAAGTGCCGAGCCTCCCGTAAGGGAAGAATGAAAAAAATGCCAATGTCTAAAAGTTTCCCATGTTTACTTTCTATCTTGCAGAAAAAAAATAAAACCGGTGATGGACGGGCAGCCCGCGGACGGTCTGCATTTCACCAAGGGGGAATGTGATGCCCTGGACTAGCCAGGTAGTCACAGACATGACACCACACACACCCCCTCCCCTGGATAGTTAACAACAGTCAAACAAAATCCCCTTGTTGCCTCCTTACAGGGTCTGATATCCACACCAGGTGGGGCGGAGCCAGGCAGTTGGCCCCACCCACCGAGGAATTCACAGGCCTGGAGGCGGGAAAAAGCAGTTAGTTCAGTCTGGAGTTCAAGTGGAGTGGAGGAGAAAACTGTCGGTGTCTGGGCGAGGACCCAGACACAAACAGCAAGGTCGGCAGACGGTGGTGGCCATCTGCAGGAGTTAGTGGACCTCTGCGGAACCATAGGACCGGGGTCGGGCGGTGGCCCACCGGTACCGAACCGGGGAGCGGAGTGAAGCTAAGCACAAAGGCAGGGCCATCGGACCCCGACTAGGCTAGGAGCTGCTGACAACGGTCAAATCCGAGAGTGACCGGAACCCCAGGGGTTTCCTAACACCCAAGACCCGACAGAAGGCAACAGTCCACCCAGTGAGAATACAAAGCCACCGCCATAGGCTAGAGATCCAAGGGCTAGCGCATGCGGGCAAAACGGGCTCCTTCGGTACATATACGCCGGGGAGCAGACTACCGTTGGGAAACCATCGGAGTCAACACATTCTACACAGGTGCAGGGAAAGACAGCCACCATCAGCCATCCGGGGAGAGCAAAGACATTGCAGCCGGCTGCGGGACCCGTCCATCCAGCCGTTTGGTTTACCAGAGACTCTGTGAATTTGTGTCTGAGTGAGTACCACAGTGCCATCCGGCACCGCGCCGCGCTGCCCCTGCAACCCTGCACCCCAGCCATCTAGCCTCCCCGTACCGCCACCGGGCCCCGGGATCACCAACCCCTACCCACGGAGGGGACAACATCCTAGCTGCTCCCTACCATCGCTCCCGGGATCCCCGTCACCAGCAGCGGTGGTGCCCCATAATCACCACGACCCATGGGTGGCGTCACGAACTATCTCCCAAAACAAACCACACCCTTTTCACTCGTGGGCGAGGAGCGCTGCTCGAGTCCCCGGGTCCGGCCCACCGCTCGAGCCACTGAGCAGCAGCAGCAGCTGCGGAACCGAGCGTAGCGAGCGTGGCCCCTCTGCCCGCGACAGATACCTGACCTTAGGTATTCCTAGTGATGGGCCCTAAATAGGGAACGAATGGGATGAGCTCCTCGACAACCCCACTAAACACTATAGACGACACAAGCAGGACACACAGGGGGAAAATGCATGAAATATTTATCTAAAGATGACAAAGGTAGACGTTCAGAAGAGCTTTCAGAAATGATACCCCAGAGGAGTACAAGCCACCTGCTTGCAACCAAGGGTTGAATGAACTGAAAATATCACCAGCACGAGTCCAAGGAAGGAAGAGGTATATAAGCACCAAGAGAATACTGATGATCATGATATGGGTGGAAGGCGAAACCTGCTTGGTCCAAAAGGGGGTGAGATGAATCCAGCAGCAAAGCTACCTATACCACTGAATACTGACAGCAGGAACAATGAAGTCAGGGAGCATTCTGTACAGCCAAACACTGTGACCTTGTATTGCCAGAAATCACATGACTGACTGTCATCTGCGACACACCCATGACAAGATTTCGTCTTATTCCCATAAACTCCTCCCATCTGCAGGGTCACCTACCTATAACACTTTCTTTACCCTGTAATGAGTCTTACACTTTTCCCCAATGACATTACATTTGCATGCTATTAACATTGTAATAAACAGTTGTATCAGTACTACATTGGTACAGTATATCACAGCAATGAAATGTCAATAGCAACATTTTCAGGGGATGTCAGTTACCATTTCTCTCCTTTACAAGTCAAAGGACGCAATATTTATATAGTCGATGAAACACTGATGGTTGGATGTGAACCCATTCAGTAAATACAAATGTTAAGCAATAAAACATGACTCAAACTTACAGTACCATTGATTGTCAATATATAAGTATAGACTATAACACGTTCAACTACAGAAAATCAGAAATCAAAATTGGCAATGCAAGTCTATAGATCAGTAAAAAACTGTACAGCACTCAGATGCCTGATTTTGAAAGACAGCTACATAAGAAAAGAATAGAGAACCTTTTTTTCCCACGGACGATAAAAACTGATGTATCTCGGACCGAACTCTGATCAAATTTTGATGAAACTCTGATCAAAATCACTGATGAAACTGGGTTGGTTTTTCTCATATTTGAAAATAATTGACGTCTGAACAAGGCCTAAAGGTGAGCGTCCTGCTTTTTTACCAACCTTCTGTTCCATACTTACGGGTACGATCAGAGAGCGACTTTTTTTCATTCTTCCCTTTTGCGGGACGTTATCTCCAGCTTTTCAATAATACATTATTTTAATAGTACCACGTGGTGAGAACTTACATTCTATTTACGATAAAGACAAACCCCAATGAAATAAAGTAAAAAAAAGACAAAAAATTAACAATTAATAAAGAAAAATACATGATGAGAAATTTAGCCCATCTGCTCTTTGAATGTAGGACTTAAGCGGGCTTTACACGCTGCGACATCGCTACCGATATATCGTCGGGGGTCACATCGGTAGTGACGCACATCCAGCGCCTTTAGCGACATCAAAGCATGTGACGCAAGTGAGCGACGATCAACGAGCACAAATACGTGCGATATCGTAGCTCGTTGTCACGACGCTCATTTCCATAATATCGCTGCAGCGACGGTACGATGTTGTTTGTCGCTCCAGCGGCATCACACATCGCTGTGTGTGACGCCGCTGGAACGACAAACATCTCCTTACCTGCCTCCACCGGAAAAGGAGGAAGGAAGGAGGTGGCCGGGAGGTTCCGGCCGCTCATCTCCTCCCCTCCTTTTCTATTGGGCGGCGGTTCAGTGACGCTGCTGTGACGCTGAACGAACCGCCCCCTTAGAAAGGAGGTGGATCGCCGGTCACAGCGACGTCGCAGGGCAGGTAAGTAGTGTGACGGGGAGAGTGCGATTTTGTGCGCAATGGACAGCGATATGCCCGTGTCGCACAAAAGAGGGGACAGGTACGCACAATAACGATATCGTCACCGATATCGCTCCCGTGTAAAGCCCGCTTTAGAGTGTGCAGACCTCATGAGTTTTGAGTGATGGGAATGGGATGTCTATGACCCTGGGGTATTATGTGCCTATATTCTGCTCTCCTTATGTTCGGATTCCCTCATCTCCATCCAAGAGTATTTAGAGTTTTTGCCAATTTTCGGGAACCAGTCACGCCACGTCGATAGAGCAGCCCGACAGAGGAAAAGCTGCCCTGTTTACATAGAGCATCTGTATGACTGGTAAGAGCGGTGACCAATTCTGAGCCGGCACCGGATACAAGAGGGCATTACCAACTACCTGTCTATTAGTATTGAGGCCCATAGACAAAAAGTCCTGGATAACCTTTTTAACCCTTTAATTGGGTGATAAAATAATGTAATTGGGTAAGAATGAACAATAATCCACCATAAAGGCCTCATACACATTGGATAAAAGTTGGCAGATTTCGGTGGAACTGACCACCTAACTAATGAGCCCTCCCGACTGTCACCCTGACAGATTATGTTGAAGGACATAATGATATGGCAACTGGTATTCAATCGTCCGAGCCGAGATAAGTCACTGCCAGTCTCTCCCATAGAGAACACCGGAATGCGCAGCCAAGCCAGGTCTTCCCGTGAATGAGGGAGCCATAAGAGATGGCCGCCAGCCGAACAATCATTTGGCCGACCGATTTCTATTCAGTATGTCCGTAATAAGGTACTTTCATAACATAATATAGCTCTTATTTGCTAACCTATAGACCTACTGTAAAATAGGAAGCACACGACTACAACATCTGACTACACAAGGTTTGTTTGTAGTCTGTAACCATGGAGACACATACGTCTGCATAGAAGTTCTGTTCAGAAATTGATAGATTTCTCAAAATCTGTATATAGGAACTAATATAGAACAGTGTATATCCTGTTTTATGATTGCGATTATGGGGATTAGGCCAATTTATGTGCAGTTAAGACAATACAAGCTTCTGCATCTGCATATAATAGAGTACCAGTGTCACTCATGTATTACAATAGCCTCCTTTGTACTATGTGGAAATCTGTCACTTATGATTTGTAAGTTCTACATGTGCCGTTGTTTATAACCTCTCCCATGAATATTTCAGCAAAGGCGATGAGATCGATGTAGCCTCTCACACCGTATTGATCCGTCTGCCTAGTCCTCTTTCAGGTGATTTAATACAGACCTTCTCCCTAGTCTCCCATATTAGCCTGCTTCTCCGGAATATTAAAGGGAAGCTCGACACCAAGAGGCTTTGCCATTACCTCGTGGGCATTTAACCAGTCAGGCGTGTCTGTTATACTGATTACCATCATAATGAATATATAGATGTAGCAGAGCTGAATGTGTCATTTAACTCCACATTGTTTGTGTAAAATGATATGGTAGAATTACCAGCAGTCTAGATGATACATAGGAGAGATTTATCCAAATTAGTCTTCCATTTAGCAACCAGACATCAAAATGCCAAAATTTCCTTCCATTAGTTTTGGGGGGGAAAAAAATCATAATTGAGATGGGTTGTGCCAAATCACAAACCAAGATCACTGATGTCGTAGAGCTAAACGCATTGTACAAATGGAGTTTTACACTGGAGTTTGTGTACCCCAATGTAAAATATTCAGCAGGGCCCCCAAATTTCAGGAGTCTTTTAATAGAATTTTGTCCAAAATGGGCCAAAGGGACTTTTTTGGGGCCCCACTAAGCTCCAGGTCATGGGCAGTACTACAACTCCTACATGTCCTATAGTTATGGTCCTGCCCACCAGCAACCTTTATTACCAATAAATAGGAAAATGAGATAATAGTAGGGGTCAGAAGAAAGCTATGACCACCTTCAATAATGAGACCACCACTGACAATAATGGCGCAGTGTCCTCTTTATTTTTGCAGTGGTCCCACATGTACACTATGGATTTTTTTCACACAGGGGGTATGCAGGACATGGAACCCCTGTTCTTGTAATTGGTGGGTGACCCAGTAATTGGATCCCAAATGTCCTGTGGTTAAAAATAACAAAAATACAATATATCACCAGTCTCTGTGTTTATATTCCACCTTGGTCGGTGCACGGTATCTGTGGTTGGCGTCCACAGCTGTCACATTCATTGGAAAGGAGGAGGGGAGGGAAACATATCCAGCACCATGTCTTTAAAAAAACTTCAAATATATTAATTCCAAGTAAAAAAAAAATTCTTATATGGACTAAAACAATCTCTCCATATGCCTTATAGCGCCTTACAGGTTTCAGAGGAGAACGCCTTAGTCATAGGCAAATACCTGTGGTTAAGCAATAGATTTTTTTGGTTGGACAATCCCCTACAGGTGGTCTGCAATCCTGTGTAAAGCCGGTTTCACAGGTGTTTGTGGTACACTCCCCTCAAGGTGGTCTGCAATCCTATGAAAGGCCGGTTTCACATGTGTTTGTGGTACACTCCCCCACAAGGTGGTCTGCAATCCTAGGTAAGGCCAATTTCACACATGTTTCTGGTACACTCTTCTCCAGGTGGTCTGCAATCCTATGTAAAGCTGGTTTCACACGTGTTTGTGGTACACTTCCCTCAAGGTGGTCTTCAATCCTATGTAAGGCTGATTTCACATGTGATTGTGGTACACTCCCCTCCAGGTGGTCTGCAATCCTATGTAAAGCCGGTTTCACACGTGTTTGTGGTACACTCTCCTCCAGGTGGTCTGCAATCCTATGTAAGGCCGGTTTCACACGTGATTGTGGTACACTCCCCTCCAGGGGGTCTGCAATCCTATGTAAAGCCGGTTTCACAGGTGTTTGTGGTACACTCCCCTCCAGGTGGTCTTCAATCCTATGTAAGGCTGGTTTCACACGTGATTGTGGTACACTCCTTTCCAGGTGGTCTGCAATCCTATATAAAGCCGGTTTCACATGTGTTTGTGGTACAATCCCCTCCAGGTAGTCTGAAATCCTATGTAAAGCCGGTTTCACATGTGTTTTTGGTACACTCCCCTCCAGGTGGTCTTCAATCCTATGTAAAGCCGGTTTCACATGTGTTTCTGGTACACTCTCCTCCAGGTGGTCTGCAATCCTATGTAAAGCCGGTTTCACAGGTGTTTGTGGTACACTCCCCACAAGGTGGTCTGCAATCCTAGGTAAGGCCAATTTCACACATGTTTCTGGTACACTCTTCTCCAGGTGGTCTGCAATCCTATGTAAAGCCGGTTTCACATGTGTTTGTGGTACATTTCCCTCAAGGTGGTCTTCAATCCTATGTAAGGCTGGTTTCACATGTGATTGTGGTACACTCCCCTCCAGGTGGTCTGCAATCCTATGTAAAGCCGGTTTCACATGTGTTTGTGGTACACTCTCCTCCAGGTGGTCTGCAATCCTATGTAAGGCCGGTTTCACACGTGATTGTGGTACACTCCCCTCCAGGGGGTCTGCAATCCTATGTAAAGCCGGTTTCACAGGTGTTTGTGGTACACTCCCCTCCAGGGGGTCTTCAATCCTATGTAAGGCCGGTTTCACATGTGTTTGTGGTACACTCCCCCACAAGGTGGTCTGCAATCCTAGGTAAGGCCAATTTCACACATGTTTCTGGTACACTCTTCTCCAGGTGGTCTGCAATCCTATGTAAAGCTGGTTTCACACGTGTTTGTGGTACACTTCCCTCAAGGTGGTCTTCAATCCTATGTAAGGCTGATTTCACATGTGATTGTGGTACACTCCCCTCCAGGTGGTCTGCAATCCTATGTAAAGCCGGTTTCACACGTGTTTGTGGTACACTCTCCTCCAGGTGGTCTGCAATCCTATGTAAGGCCGGTTTCACACGTGATTGTGGTACACTCCCCTCCAGGGGGTCTGCAATCCTATGTAAAGCTGGTTTCACACGTGTTTGTGGCACACTTTCCTCCAGGTGGTCTGCAATCCTATGTAAGGCCGGTTTCACACGTGATTGTGGTACACTCCCCTCCAGGGGGTCTGCAATCCTATGTAAAGCCGGTTTCACAGGTGTTTGTGGTACACTCCCCTCCAGGTGGTCTTCAATCCTATGTAAGGCTGGTTTCACACGTGATTGTGGTACACTCCTTTCCAGGTGGTCTGCAATCCTATATAAAGCCGGTTTCACATGTGTTTGTGGTACAATCCCCTCCAGGTAGTCTGCAATCCTATGTAAGGCCGGTTTTACGCGTGATTGTGGTACACTCCCCTCCAGGGGGTCTGCAATCCTATGTAAAGCCAGTTTCACAGGTGTTTGTGGTACACTCCCCTCAAGGTGGTCTGCAATCATATGTAAGGCCGGTTTCACACGTGTTTGTGGTACACTCCCCTCCAGGTGGTCTGCAATTCTATGTAAAGCCGGTTTCACACGTGTTTGTGGTACACTCCCCTCCAGGTGGTCTGAAATCCTATGTAAAGCCGGTTTCACATGTGTTTTTGGTACACTCCCCTCCAGGTGGTCTTCAATCCTATGTAAAGCCGGTTTCACATGTGTTTCTGGTACACTCCCCTCCAGGTGGTCTGCAATCCTATGTAAGGCCGGTTTCACAGGTGTTTGTGGTACACTCCCCACAAGGTGGTCTGCAATCCTAGGTAAGGCCAATTTCACACATGTTTCTGGTACACTCTTCTCCAGGTGGTCTGCAATCCTATGTAAAGCCGGTTTCACATGTGTTTGTGGTACATTTCCCTCAAGGTGGTCTTCAATCCTATGTAAGGCTGGTTTCACATGTGATTGTGGTACACTCCCCTCCAGGTGGTCTGCAATCCTATGTAAAGCCGGTTTCACATGTGTTTGTGGTACACTCTCCTCCAGGTGGTCTGCAATCCTATGTAAGGCCGGTTTCACACGTGATTGTGGTGCACTCCCCTCCAGGGGGTCTGCAATCCTATGTAAAGCCGGTTTCACAGGTGTTTGTGGTACATTCCCCTCCAGGTGGTCTTCAATCCTATGTAAGTCTGGTTTCACACGTGATTGTGGTACACTCCTTTCCAGGTGGTCTGCAATCCTATGTAAAGCCGGTTTCACAGGTGTTTGTGGTACACTCCCCTCAAGGTGGTCTGCAATCATATGTAAGGCCGGTTTCACACGTGTTTGTGGTACACCCCCCTCTAGGTGGTCTGCAATTCTATGTAAAGCCGGTTTCACATGTGTTTGTAGTACACTCCCCTCCAGGTGGTCTGCAATCATATGTAAGGCCGGTTTCACACGTGTTTGTGGTACACCCCCCTCCAGGTGGTCTGCAATCCTATGTAAAGCCAGTTTCACACGTGTTTGTGGTACACTTCCCTCCAGGTGGTCTGCAATCCTATGTAAGGCCAGTTTCACACGTTTTTGTGGGACAATCCTCTCCAGGTGATCTGCAATCCTATCTAAGGCCGGTTTCACACAAGTTTGTGGGACAATGCCCTCAAGATGGTCTGCAATCCTATGTAAAGCCGGTTTCACATGTGTTTCTGGTACACTCCCCTCCAGGTGGTCTGCAATCCTATGTAAAGCCGGTTTCACAGGTGTTTGTGGTACACTCCCCACAAGGTGGTCTGCAATCCTAGGTAAGGCCAATTTCACACATGTTTCTGGTACACTCTTCTCCAGGTGGTCTGCAATCCTATGTAAAGCCGGTTTCACATGTGTTTGTGGTACATTTCCCTCAAGGTGGTCTTCAATCCTATGTAAGGCTGGTTTCACATGTGATTGTGGTACACTCCCCTCCAGGTGGTCTGCAATCCTATGTAAAGCCGATTTCACATGTGTTTGTGGTACACTCTCCTCCAGGTGGTCTGCAATCCTATGTAAGGCCGGTTTCACACGTGATTGTGGTACACTCCCCTCCAGGGGGTCTGCAATCCTATGTAAAGCCGGTTTCACAGGTGATTGTGGTACACTCCCCTCCAGGTGGTCTTCAATCCTATGTAAGGCTGGTTTCACACGTGATTGTGGTACACTCCTTTCCAGGTGGTCTGCAGTCCTATGTAAAGCCGGTTTCACAGGTGTTTGTGGTACACTCCCCTCAAGGTGGTCTGCAATCATATGTAAGGCCGGTTTCACACGTGTTTGTGGTACACCCCCCTCCAGGTGGTCTGCAATTCTATGTAAAGCCGGTTTCACATGTGTTTGTGGTACACTCCCCTCCGGGTGGTCTGAAATCCTATGTAAAGCCGGTTTCACATGTGTTTCTGGTACACTCCCCTCCAGGTGGTCTGCAATCCTATGTAAAGCCAGTTTCACACGTGTTTGTGGTACACTTCCCTCCAGGTGGTCTGCAATCCTATGTAAGGCCAGTTTCACACGTTTTTGTGGGACAATCCTCTCCAGGTGATCTGCAATCCTATCTAAGGCCGGTTTCACACAAGTTTGTGGGACAATGCCCTCAAGATGGTCTGCAATCCTATGTAAGGCAAATTTTGCAGTCCATCCTATAAATCTGTAAGACTAATGAGTTTGGGCTAGTCTGTTCATCACGAAAGTGTGAATCCAGCCTAAAACACCTCATTATCGCATTTTTGAGGCAGCCTATGAGCTCTTTCACAATTGTGTATAAAACTTTGGATAAAACACGAATGCATAATCCAATTTTTTTCTTCTGTACTTTGTTAAAAACTGTCTTTATCTTATTTCTTCCAAACTTTTGTTAAAGGATTTTTAGCAAGGCTGAAATTCACATAATAAAAATGGAAAAACCCCCATACTGTATGTGAAGTAGGCAAAAATAGACCCCCATGTTTCATGTTTATACTTTCAAAGCATTTGGACTAAATTTGCTAATAATATGGATCATCAAAAACCAGGCTGACTTATGCCACACAGAAAAAAAACACAATTATGTAAAAAAACAGAAATTTGGAGAAAACCTTTGTAATATATGGACCCCGTCGATAAATAAAATGAGTATGCTTATAGAGTCCCTTTAAGATTATCTTTTTAAATATATTGCAATACAAAAAATATTGGTTGAAAACCATCCATTCCTTGGAAGAAGCGCCTCTTGTTATAGTTAGACAGGGCTGTGGGGTACGTGTTCAATGAATAGAGTTTGTCCGAAGTAGACAATCTTATTAACGTAGGATCGGACATCTTGGTGCAACCGGTGCGACCGCACAAGGGCCCGAGGGCTAAGTGGGCCCTTTTCTACCTCCTTTTCCATTTTTGAGTTCTTGGGCTGCAAAGGGCTTATATATGTGTCCTCCAGTGCTATAATAAGGGCTTTATGTGTCCTCCAGTGTTATAACATGTCCTGACTGAAAATGTTCATAAAATTGTGTAAAACGTTATTTCTTCTTACATATGAGACCCTCTAATTTGACTTGGCTGCTACAAGGAGGCTTTGGGTGTTCAGTATTATAGCCACTGCTGCTGATCCTTAAAATAACTGATAAAAAAGCCCCACTCCACTCGCAGAAGGTCTTTTAATCCACTGGTATTATTATATGTGTCTCTGCCAATATGTGTGCCAAATCTGCACCTTGGGGGTCTGGAACAAAATACAGTTCACCGTATGCACAGTGATATTAACACTTGAATGGTGACCCCCTCGAAATGTATGGGAAGATATCTCCCATGGTGCATTGCAATTTATATTTGTAACTCTCCCGTGGCCCTAGAAGTGATTAATGGCTGACGTATGAAATCTTCAGCATTCACACCCGGTGCTCGCGGCTCCTGCCTGGCACAGGCACATGTGAGCAGCGGCGCTAGCCTTTTGGTGTGAGGAATTTGCACCATCTAAGTCGTTAATTAAACAGTTGTTAATACTTGGCAGAACATTTAATAAGGAAAATTTTCTTCATAGGCTCCAAAAGGCAGCGGTGACTTCCATCAAGGAGTTGCCTAATTCTACTGGGGTAAATCCAGCGAAACACATCCCACCATATACTCCCACCATATACTACCTAAACCCAAACCAGCTCAGGGTCTAAATACATTTGTTTTGATACGGGTGGAATCTCGGGCCTAGTCATCAAAACTCAAACACTTAACTTCAGCTCTGTTGCTCTTAGCAACCAATCAAATTTTAGCTTTCATTTGTGCTCAGCAGTGTGTAAGATAAAAGCTGAACTCTGATTGGTTGCCATGGGTTACACATACATAGGCAGTCTTGTTAAATGAGGCCTATTCTCCAGTGTATAAGAAGGACATGGCTATTTATTTCACTTGCCTATATAGCACCATTTATTGCACAGCATTGTATAGGCATCATCATCACTTCCACACATTGGGGCTCACAAATCTAAATTTCCTATTAGTATATCTTTCGATGGTGGGAGGAAACCAGAGAACCCGGAGAAAACCCAAACAAATTAAATGCAGATGTTGGCTTTGGGGGGATTTGAACCCAGGACCCCAGCGTTGCAAAGATACACTGCTAATAAATGAGGTCACCTAGAGCAGTACCAAGGTTATAAAAGGAAATGGTGACTGGTTTACATACATTTTATGAATAGCAGTATAGAGATCTCTCTAATGATCTATTTACACTTCAGGGGGCATCCTTAACATGTAGAAGATTCAAGATGCCCTCCATCAGGGATCTGGTCCTTGAAACTTAGCCTTTGCAATGTTGCAGAGCATGCTGGAACGTGTGGTACAGGCTCAGGAGCTGAGCCCGATCCACACTAGGTAAACACTAGCTGTGTTGCACAGGTAATGTCTGTCTCTAACAGCAGCTGCTGATAACCATTTAGATGCTACAGTCAATTTCTAATAGCATTATTTAAACAGAGCAGTCACTGATGTGGGTATACACAGCTCCCAACATCTCCACATGACGCTGAAGGAAGGCATGGACACCGTGTATGGGTGGGACTTTGGGTGGGGTGCATGACACTTACTTGTTTCTTCAGGCTGGTGTCCATCACCCAGCTGCTGGTCCTCATTGTAGACAAAATAATAACACATGCATCACCAGAGTTCACTTGACAACCAAACTTGTTCAGTTTATTCTTCACCCCGTTATGACAGACATGGCCGCACTCCTCATGGTTCTGATTCTACTGTTTCTGGCGTACTATTTCTCGACTTGTCCGGCTATCTTGGAACTCATCTGTGTCTCTGTTCCAACCTCTTCCTCACACCGTCATCCGCTTCTGGACCCTGACGGCTCTCTAGTTGCACAACTCTTTAAGCCCACTGGGGTGAGCCGAAGGCTCCGGACTTCTTGTGGTTACTTTAGGGTTGCCTTACTGGTCCTGACACTGTGGCCATGTCTTCCCTTACTCAAACCCTATACAAAACTGGCACCCTTTGAGGTCCATGTTACTAGCCATCCCTCTTGCCACCTGTCACTCCTATTCTACCTTGACTTAACACTATCCTATCTGATATTTAATCTACTGCTGCTCCGACCTGCCTGTTAGGTGATGTCTGCTGTTCATCGACCCCGTCTCTGCCATATCAGGAGCCTACACTCCGCTAACAGCATTTACATGTTAACACACATAACAATTAACACCATATACAATATGTTTAGAATAAACACACCTTTGGCAGTATACGTAGACGACATATAGCATAAAACAATGTAGGGACATGTGACGCCCTGGGCAAGCCAGGGGTCACAGGTCACAACACCACACGCACCCCACATTCCTTGCAGGTACATCCTAGCTAACCCAAAATCCTTGTTGCCTTCCTCCAGGGGCTGATGTCCACACCAGGGGGTGGGCCAGGCGGTTGGCTCCACACACCGAGGAGTTCACAGCCCTGGAGGCGGGAGGAACCAGGCAGATAGAGTTTGGACAGGAAGAAGAACAGAGATAAGAAAAGTTAGAGGAAGTAGAAGGAAGTAAAGTGGCAGTGGAGCAAAGGAGAAAAGCTGAAGTGACAGAAAAGTGAGAGTAGTAAAGCCTGAAGTTGATCCGGGTGTGTGCCCGGACTGAGACAGCAAAGTCAGCAGACAGCGGTGATAGTCTGCAGGGGGACTGCTCGGAGGTTGCTGGAAGGACCGCGGACGGGTGGTGACCCGGCGGTACCGGAGCAGTATACGAAGAACAGTCAGCACCAGGGCAGGGGCCTTTCGGATCCCGGCAAGGCTAGGAGTCGCCATAATTTGCCAAATCCGTCAGTGAAGGGGACGTCTGTCTCCTAACAACCAAGTCCCGATTGAAGGCAACAGCCCGACCGTGAAGGGGAGACACCGCCACCGCCAGGGCACCAGTTTCCCAGGGCCAGCGCCTGCGGGCAAGAGTAGAGCTCCTTCGGCCCAGCTTGAAGCCGAGGAGTGGGTAACCGGTGGGAACCCATCGCTACCAAAAGGACTTTACATAGGTGCAGGGAAGAGACCGTCACCGCTAACTGCAGGGAACATCAGCACCGTGAACCGTCCGAGGGACCCGTCCAACCAGCCGTTTGTTTACCGAGAACTGTGTCGTGTTTACTGGCTGAGTGAGTACCTCCGTGCCGTGCGGCACAGCGCTGTCCCTGCGCCCCTGCACCTCCACAGGCCCCATCCCCGCCTGTCCGCCATCCCAATCCCATCACCGGGCCCCGGGAGCACCACAACCACTACCCACGGAGGGCACATCAACAACTGGCTGCTCCATACCATCACTCCCGGGCTCCCCATACAGACCAGCGGTGGTGTTAACAAATCACCACAACCGTGGGTGGCGTCACGGACAATAAACCATTCCAAAACACCAATTCCCCTTTTCACTAACGGGCGAGGAGCGCCGCTCGAGTCCCCGGGATCCGGCCCATCTCTTGAGCCACCGAGCAGCGGCAGGCCGCAGCAGCCGCAGTGCCAGCCGGACCCGAGCAGCAGCAGTGGGGGAGCGCGGCGTCCCCTCTTCCGCCCGCGACAGCTTGGCGTCACGAACAGGATCTTACCGGTCTGCCGTTGGGTAGAGGTGCGCCTTGTGACCGCCGGAGGTATCCGGCCGAAAAATTTCAGAAGTCGCCATCTTTGGCGCGAAAAGTTCCCGCTCGAGCGTCTTCTCGAGTAGTAGAGGCGCGAAGGCCAAAACCCCGCCCCAATAGAGGAGGGGCCGGAAAGAGGCTAAGGGGGACGAAATGGCGACTGGACGCATGTAGCCGCGGCTATAAAAGCAGGGACGCCAGGACTCTGCAAACATCTTGTTCCTGGGAGAAGCCGCCAGCAGCATGTGGATGCCGTCCCGCAACACCGTAGCCCCCGCGCCTGGAACCGCGGCGTGGGTGGAGATCCGGACCGCGCAGATCTACCAAAGGCTGCAGGTCAAGATGCAGCTCCTCATGGAGGAGTGGGAGACCGACATGGTGGACGTTATAGTAACCGTGCGGAGACGTGAGGAGGAAGCGGAGGAAGGGAGGGTGAGTGACCCACGCCCCGATGCCCTCGAAGGGCCGGTCATCGCGGCTGCGGGACCCGGTCCAAGCCCTCTCCCCCCGCTGCCTCCCTTGCCACCCGTCTCGGAAGCCGTGACCCCGCCATTAGGCCCGCTACCACCGCAACCGGTAGCGATACCCAGCATGCCCGCCCAGGCGGGCCGACCTGTAGCCGGAGCCCATAGTCGACCGGAGGTGTTGCCCTGAAAAGCCCCGAAAACCGAACCGGAGACGTCTCCCGAGAAAGTCCCCGAGCCGGAGCCGATGACCCGCTCCGTGCCGAAGGCCCAACTGCGGAAAGCCCCTGTACCCATCCCCCACACCTCGGCTGAGGTTGCGCCGGGTTGCCGATGCAAGGCAGCGTCTAAGGCCACGTCACCGCGGGACCTGTCGCCCAGAGTACCAGCAGTGGGCAATGTCAAACAGGTCTTGCTGGGCCTGACCCGTGCGCCGGAGCTCGCAGCAGCGCGCCGTACTGGGACAGGGAGCCGGTACCATTAGGCCTGGAGATCGGTGAGAGGGAGAGGAAGAAAGCGGAGCTGGTGGCCCGTGCAATCAGAGAAAAAGAGAGCCTCCGTCAGGCAATGTTCCGTGTCCGGGGCCCGCTGTACGAAGGGCAGGTGAGGCGGTTTGATGTCCGCCGGGGCTATCGGTTTATATATGAACCGGGCCTGGAGGCCGAAATGTTTATAGCCCGGCGGGATGTGAATGCCCACCTGCCTGAGGAGCATCCCGGTCGTAACCTGATGCCGGGCGACATCGTGCAGCACACCCGGCACTTTGGGGAGAGGGGGTGGTTTGCGCTGGATGCGAAGTTGAGGGGCAGCCAGGAGTCCCGAGTGAGCGCCGCGCCCCCTCCCTCAGGTGATGTTGAGGACTCGGAATAAGGGCAGCGGAGCACCGTTGCACTGTCCCCGTTGGGACCACCAGTGTGTTTGTTTTGAAAGCTCTGCTGATGATGATAAATGAAATGGAACCGAAGCTTCACCTGATTAGCATGTGATTTGGAAACCGGCCGTTGCCAGCACCGTTGTCCCCGTGGGGACCGCTTGAAAAGTTTGCATGAGGAACTGCTTATGGACAAGCCCGTGAACTTGCAGGGCAACCACAAACGTTAAGTGGCTTGTAAATAAGTTGAGTTACCGTTACCGTTTCCGCAATTACCGCCTCCGGAGAGGCAGGTTGGAGGGAGGGCCCACAGCAGAGCAGGCTGGGGCCCAGCCACCACAGGAACCGGTGGCTACCCTCTGGAGGGGAAGGACAGATCCCGCTCGGGTAACTTGTGCTGGACTGGGGTCAAGGGGTGCTGCCTGGGCTTTAGGGGCAGCATCAGGGCCAGGTTACTTGGGTGGGAGAGAGCGGAGACCGTAACCGTTAACCGTGATAAAGTTTGCAACGTTTAAGAAATGAACCTCCCGCTGTGGGATGATGTCATAATTTGTAAATATGTTACCGTTTTTCTATCTTTTGCAGAAAACAAAAAATAAAATAAAACCGGTGTTGGACGGGCAGCCCGAGGACGGTCTGCGTTTTGCTAAGGGGGAATGTGACGCCCTGGGCAAGCCAGGGGTCACAGGTCACAACACCACACGCACCCCACATTCCCTGCAGGTACATCCTAGCTAACCCAAAATCCTTGTTGCCTTCCTCCAGGGGCTGATGTCCACACCAGGGGGTGGGCCAGGTGGTTGGCTCCGCCCACCGAGGAGTTCACAGCCCTGGAGGCGGGAGGAACCAGGCAGATAGAGTTTGGACAAGAAGAAGAACAGAGATAAGAAATGTTAGAGGAAGTAGAAGGAAGTAAAGTGGCAGTGGAGCAAAGGAGAAAAGCTGAAGTGACAGAAAAGTGAGAGTAGTAAAGCCTGAAGTTGGTCCGGGTGTGTGCCCGGACTGAGACAGCAAGGTCAGCAGACGGCGGTGATAGTCTGCAGGGTGACTGCTCGGAGGTTGCTGGAAGGACCGCGGACGAGTGGTGACCCGGCGGTTCCGGAGCAGTATACGAAGAACAGTCAGCACCAGGGCAGGGGCCTTTCGGATCCCGGCAAGGCTAGGAGTCGCCATAATTTGCCAAATTCGTCAGTGAAGGCGACGTCTGTCTCCTAACAACCAAGTCTCGATTGAAGGCAACAGCCTGACCGTGAAGGGGAGACACCGCCACCGCCAGGGCACCAGTTTCCCAGGGCCAGCGCCTGCGGGCAAGAGTAGAGCTCCTTCGGACCAGCTTGAAGCCGAGGAGTGGGTAACCGGTGGGAACCCATCGCTACCAAAAGGACTTTACATAGGTGCAGGGAAGAGACCGTCACCGCTAACTGCAGGGAACATCAGCACCGTGAACCGTCCGAGGGACCCGTCCAACCAGCCATTTGTTTACCGAGAACTGTGTCGTGTTTACTGGCTGAGTGAGTACCTCCGTGCCGTGTGGCACAGCGCTGTCCCTGCGCCCCTGCACCTCCACAGGCCCCATACCCGCCTGTCCGCCATCCCAATCCCATCACCGGGCCCCGGGAGCACCACAACCCCTACCCACGGAGGGCACATCAACAACTGGCTGCTCCATACCATCACTCCCGGGCTCCCCATACAGAGCAGCGGTGGTGTTAACAAATCACCACAACCGTGGGTGGCGTCACGGACAATAAACCATCCCAAAACACCAATTCCCCTTTTCACTCACGAGCGAGGAGCGCCGCTCGAGTCCCCGGGATCCGGCCCATCGCTCGAGCCACTGAGCAGCGGCAGGCCGCAGCAGCCGCAGTGCCAGCCGGACCCGAGCAGCAGCAGTGGGGGAGCGCAGCGTCCCCTCCTCCGCCCGCGACAACTACAACCACCTCTTATAATGTGATCAGTTTACCAATGAGTTGCCAAGGCCTGGTGAAGGCCACCATTGTCCTTTTCATCTTGTGGACCTTTGTTGGCCATTAGTGCGTCACAGCCTGGGTTCGTTGGAGGAACCTTCAGTGCTCTTGACTTGTTGAAAGACCTGGTCAGAATAGAAGATCATCACAATGTCCAATAGCCTTACCCATACACGTTTCTGGTAAGTATACGTGAGGTCTTAAGATGCAAAAGATTTTGCATTTATCCCGGGAATGAAGTATTACATACCAGAGTAAGTGGAATTTTTATACTAGAAAAATTCAACCAAGCCCTTCATGCAAAATGAAATTTCTTTCGTCAAACGGGCCACACAACTGGATTACATAAAAAGTAAAGCCTACTTTCAACATAGGTGAAGGCGAATAATAAAGTTTTATTACATAGACCAAAGTAAAACAGTCTATATTCCACAATGGACCCCACGGTTGTGAGTTGTGGAGGGGTTCATTACTGTGCTAGACTAGGTGTTAATGGATGTGCTGTCAGTGGTAATATGATATGTCTACAAACATAGTATGTGTGCGTATTACGACAACGGCAGGGCCCTTTGTACTCCAAACACCCAGACTTGTATGTTCAACAACCGTCATAACAAATGCACAGACTTTATCGTGGTGTGATACACAAGGAGGCATGTTGTTATACATATGAGTGAGATGGATATGGCCAACGTGTGAGAACTTTTTGGATGGGATTGAAGGTTAAGCAATGCAGTCTCTGTAAAAATTATTGACCCCCATCTCAGAATTTATGGTTCATATGTAATGACATTGGATGTAGTGAATTTTATTAAGCCATTACGACTTCTGATTTTATTTACCTCACCCAATTCCAGTAGCGCATCTCTACCAGCTTCTCCCAACATCTGTGTCTGGTTGTATCGGCAATGCTTCTCCTTCTTCTGCTTTGATGTTTGTTTCAGTCCTGTTAGTTTGGCCAAGTCTCAACTCTTATCAGAAGAGATGGTAAGACTTTGCAACATATGGAAATGGATATGCACTTACCACCCTTCGCCTGGTGATCAAGGTTCTTCCTTTGGCGGCTCCCTGTTGATGAAGTTCTGGTTTGCTTTTGACTGCTTCTGTTCATGGCCTTGTTTTTTTCTCATCTATTACTACTCCTGGTCATGACTTATCTTAAACCTAAAACTAATTCTGTTCTATGCATGATACCTGTGGAGCCACTCTTAGCTCTGATTTTGGGTTTGTTTCAATCTTCTTTCTAACTTATCCCATGGTTTGTTACTTCTGGTCTACTCACCTTGTAATGACTCTCAATTCTATTCGAAACCATACAACGCTCCGATGGAGTTGTTGTTGCCAATCTAGTTTACAGGTTAAAGAGGATGTCCTCTACTCAAATATCCCCTTTTTAATTCCATTGTATTATACCAGCAAAATAACAACACCTATACTCATCTCCAGTGCCGGTACTGTTGCAGCAGTTTTGGCACTGGCTCTCCCGGGGATTGCTTGACATAACAACTTTGATCCTTGAGGCCAATCGGCTCTGGGTTCACTGTACCCTCTTGCAGACGTAATTCATAGCTGGAGGAAATGAGAGCTTCAGCTGTTCTCTCACTTGGATGTCTGATTTGTCTGATGAAGGGGACAGTGAAGCCAGTGCTGACTGGTCACAGGGAGCTATTTGGTCAACACCTTCTCAATCGATTTGTTTCCCCAGTAAAATAACAACACCTATACTCACCTCGCTATTCCAGTAGTGTTGGAACTCCCTCTCCTGAGGATCACGTAACATTATTATGGTACGTGATCCCCAGGAGAGGAAGTTGTGACACCACTGGAACAGCGAGGTGAGTATAGGGGTTGTTATTTTACTGGAGGAAACAAAGGGATTGAGAAGGGGTTGTCAAAGTAGTGGACAACCCCTTTAAGCTCATGTCAAGCAGCTTGTGTCTTAGACTATGCTCACATGGCATTTTTTAAGAGCATTTGCTGTGGGTCAGCTCTGAAAACTGCCTGAAAAAGTGTTCAGAAGGTGCTCAAAAGAGTAAACATATTACTTTCTATGTCAAAATGACTTCATATTTCAGGATTCTAAGCATCATTTAACCACTTTGGGTTTCCAATAACACCAAGCGGTTAAAGGAAATGACAAACTATTTTTGAGATATTTTCCGCTCCATTAAAAAAAACAAACAAGTCTATGAAATGGGTAAAAACAGTCCCTGAAGACAGCGGGGCATCTTTTATAGTGTTTTTTTTAAATGTTTTTTGCTTAAAAACTCACTTAGTTTTAAAGCATTACTTAATAAACTTAAAAATACGCCTGCAAATGGTCCCATGAGACGTTGAAAAAAAATTACTCAAAAGTACCCAAAACGCTTACAAAAGCTATTTAGAAACCGCTTCAAGAAACACCAAAAAAGTGCACAAATATACGGTGAAGGCGAAATAACGCAGGAGTTTCTTGAAGCATATTCTGCTTGAAAACTCACGGCCTGCAAAAGATGTGTGCACATTACCTGAGAGAGCTCACATTTCAGGACTTGTTCATATCAAAATGATTATCCAAATAAGTGGAACAATCTCTTTTTATTAGCAATGTCGAGTCCTGACTCTTACACAGGGATCTTCGGTGAACAGCAGTAATCTGATGGGAATATAGCGTCTATCTTCCTGCAGCAACACCAGAGGGAAAATAAAACATTACAAAGAGCCAGAGGATTTCCTGAAATTCATTTCGGAAACGATTTGTCAAAAAAAATTGATTCAGACCGAATCCAAAGCTTGTGATTGCCCTAAAAAGACGTATGTAACACTCTGAGGTCTCCTAGGACTGCATCCAACCCCTTTCAAGCTCTTTTAAGACAGCCTTAGTAATATCAAAGTGACCTCATCTTACATGTCTATAGTCCGTTGCATAATAAACTGCACTTAAGTTTTTTTTAATTTTGAAATATAAAATGTTTAGTAACTAAGTCTCTCTCTCCCTCTCTCTCTCTCTCCCTTTCCCTCTCTCACAGTCTCCCACTCACCCTCTCTGTCTTTCTCCCACTCTCCTACTCTCCCTCTCTCTCACTCTTCCTCTTTGTCTATCTCCGACTCTCGCTCTCTGCCCCTCTCTCCCACTCTTCCTCTCTGTTTTTCTCCTACTCTCCCCCTCTCTCCCACTCTTCCTCTTTGTCTATCTCCGACTCTCCCTCTCTCCCACTCTCCCTCTCTCCCACTCTCCTTCCCTTCCACTGTCCCACTCTCCCTCTCTCCCACTCTCCTTCTCTTCCACTCTCAGTCTCTTCCACTCTCCCACTCTCTTTCTCTCCCACTCTCTTTCTCTCCCACTCTCCCTCTCTCCCACTCTCCTTCTCTTCCACTCTCAGTCTCTTCCACTCTCCCACTCTCTTTTTCTCCCACTCTCTTTCTCTCCCACTCTGCCACTCTCCTTCTCTTCCACTCTCAGTCTCTTCCACTCTCCCACTCTCTTTCTCTCCCACTCTCTTTCTCTCCCACTCCCCCTCTCTCCCACTCTTCTTCTCTTCCACTCTCAGTCTCTTCCACTCTCCCTCTTTGTCTCTCCCACTCCCCCTCATTGTCTTTCTCCACTCTCCCTCTCTCCCACTCTCCCCACCCTTCCCCTCTCCCTTTCTCCCACTCTCCCTTTTTCCCTCTCTCCCAATCTCCCCCTCTCCCTCACCCTCACTCTTCCACTCTCCCACTCTCCCTCTGGCCCTCACTGCCCCGCTTGTGCTCTCCCACTCTTCCACTCAAATCTCTCCAGTTGAAAATGTATTGCTGTGCACAAACTCAATGAGAGGCCAGCAGCTGATGTTGGCATGCTGACGCAGTGGCGTATGAGGTCACTGCCATGTGCCACCACGCCGCCACAGATGCTGGCCTCTGATTGGCCAGCAGCTGGCATTCCAAGGACACACATATAACTTCAACAGAGAGCTGACGATGGTGGCCCCCCTGGACCAGTTCTTGATCGTCAAGGGTTTATCGGTGCCTGTGGACCTCATGAAGCAGCCTCAGGGGCAACATGTAGCCTACTAAATGCGGGTTTGGGACCCTGGGTTCAAATAATAGAAGTGTTGTGCAGAAATAAGGCAATATTGGGTGCTGTTTTGGCTAACAGATGCTGAACCTTATGCGAGGGGCTGCTGATAATTCTTTGGCTTTACCCACAAAGAAATGAGATAGGATGATGACACTTTACATTTATTCCACATACTCTCCACTGATGTCAACACACTTCTTAAATCAGTATTCCAAGTTCTGTAAGCCTAGCAAAAAGAAGGATTTTGGTTGTGCCTCAAACCAAGCATCCGTAGCAGCCATAGCATCAGAAATGGTGTGAAATTTGAAACACTTGAGGTGTTTCTTCAGGTTTGGAAAAAACAGATGATAGTCGGAGAGAGCTTGATCTGGTGAAAAGGTGGGTGGTCAACCAGCTGGAAGCCCAGCTCTGCCAGTTTTGCCGTGGTCGCTTGTGCAGTGTGAGCGGAGGCGTTGTCTTGCAGGAACAAGATTCCTTTGGACAGTTTGCCGCACCTTTTGGCCTTCAGAGCTGCCTTCAATTGGTCCAAAAGTTCAATGTAATACCTTGCATTGATGGTGGAACCCTTTTGAAGGTAGTCCACTAACAGCATGCCCTCCTTATCCCAGAACACAGACACCATTACCTTTGTGGCTGATTTTTGCACCCTGAACTTCTTTGGACGAGGAGAACCACTGTGCCTCCACTCTTTTGACTGCTCCTTGTTTTCAGGGTCATATAAATAAATCCAGGTCTCATCATTCGTGACTAGTCAATCTAGGAAGTTCTTATCAGTCCAGAAATGCTGACAAATGGACCGGGAAGTTTTCACTCTCATGCTTCTCTGATCTGTTGTCAAACATTTGGGGACCCACTTTGCAGAATACTTCCTCATGTTCAAATGTTCATGGATAATGACACAAACACGTTCACGGGCTATCCCCATGATGTCTGCTATTGCTTTAGCTGAAATTCGTCGATTCTCCAGTATGAGGTTGTGCACAGCATCGACGATCTCCGGAACAACAACCACTCTCGGTCATCCAGGACATTCCTCATTATTGGTGCTGAACTGGCCCGTTTTAAATTTGGCAATCCAGTTCTTAACTATGGAATATGAAGGGCATTGATCCCCCAATGTCTGCGACATATCACCATGAATATCCTTCGAGGACTTTCCTTGCAGAAACAAGAATTTTATCCCTCCTCTGCTCTCAGTTGCTGTGAATGTCGCATAAGACTCCGCCTTTTTGTCTTCCTGCGTGCGTAGAACACTGTTGCCATAAGCAACAAACACAAAATTTTGAAAACATATATTAGACACAGAAGGCTTTCATGTAATGTAACATTCATTACCATAGAAATAAAAAAAGATCACAAAGCCAAAGACTTATCAGCAGCCCCTCGTAGATCTCCAACTACCTGTGATATATATCATATATCGTCAAAACCTCTAAATACATAGTAATGACCATTGCAGTGAATACATTACAGTGCCCATCTGGGTACTCAGGTGACCCCTCTTCTTCATTAGGAAATAGATGCAGGAATCTGCATGTATATACATATATACCGCACTCCGTACACCTAACCACATCTATAAATATAAAGCGTTTGCTGTAATGCAGATACATGCATATGGATACATATTACTCTGCAGAGACTTTGCGCTCTCTCTGCTCGTGAATTTGCATTTCTTGCATATTAATGCCCACCAATTTACATAAATATGTAAATTGCTATCTAGGCTAGTCAAGTAACCATGGGGTTAATTCTGGAGATGTAGGTTACGGCTCTATGAAAGATAAGCTATTTTAATATGTGTATCAAATAACATATGTTCTTATCCTCCTATGTTCTTACTTATATTCGCTAAAGGGGAAAGATAGAACGTATTTAGTGTAGTGACAGTAAACCGGGCCGTAGATGATTTTAAAGGGGGCTTTTATAAAAAAAAAACTCAATTAAGGGGCTTTCACTATGCACAATGCTAACATGTTGTGTTTTTTTTTACCTCTCCATACTCATTTCAGATCCCTAGGCCAAATCCCTACCCAACTTTTGCTAACTATTTAGGTTCTGCAGGGTCATTGGCAAATATTAGCAAAGGGGATGGTGACAATCTGGGGCTGGGTCACCTCCCACCAAGGCCACTATTGTAGGCTCATGGCCACCATTGATGAGGCCAATCTGGACTTGGTCACCTCCCACCAAGGCCCCTATTGTAGCCTCATGGTCATCATTGATGGGGCCAACCTGGACATCTGGACTGGGTCCCCTCCCACCAAGGACACCATTGTAGCATCATAGTTATCACTGATGGGGCTAATCTGGAATAGGTTACTACCACCAATGTCCCCATTATAATTTCATGGTCATCATTGATGGTGCCAATCAGGACTGGGTCACCTCCTACCAAGGTCCCCATAGTAGTCTCACAGTTACCATTAATGGAGCCAATCTGGAATGAATCACCTTCTACCAAGATCTCCATTGTAGGTTCATGTCACCACTGATGGGACCCAATCTGGACTGGGTCACCTCTATAAGATCCTCATTGTAACCTCATGGTCATCATTGATGGTGCCAATCAGGACTTGGTCACCTCCTACCAAGGTCCCCATAGTAGCCTCACGGTCACCATTAATGGGCCAATCTGGAATTAATCACCTTCTACCAAGGTCTCCATTGTAGGTTCATGTCATTACTGATGGGACCCAATCTGGACTGGGTCACCTCTATAAGATCCTCATTGTAACCTCATGGTCACCATTGATGGGGCCAATCTGGACTGGGTCACTACCCACCAAGGTCACCATTCTAGCATCATGGTCATCATTGATGGAGCCAATCTAAACTAGGTCACCTCCCAACAAGGTCCCCATTATAGCCTCTTGGTCACCATGGATGGGACCAATCTCGACTGGGCCATCTCCAACCAAGGTCCCCATTATAGCCTCATGGTCATCATTGATGGGGCCAATCTGGACTGGGACACCTCCTACCAAGGTCCCAACTGTAGCCTCATGGTCACCATTGCTGCTCTTTTAGTCATTGTCACACTCTAGGTGTAGTTCATCATAGAATTTTTATATTAACCCTAGAATGCGCAACCATAGAAATCTACCATAGAAAACAAGTAACCTAGCAGGCCTGCGAGGCCCCAGGTATGCATGCTAGGGTTAAGAAACCAAAAACGCCCATCAATAGACAAATATGTCTTTTTTTTGCCTTTTGAACCATTAGTTTATAGCAGGGTAGTGGATGTATAACCACACCAAAATATTGACCCTTGTTAAAGGAGGTGTCCACCTTAAATTGGTGGTTTGGATCTCTGTAGATCATATATAGTTGCAATCAAAATTATTCATCCCCCATTGCAAACTAGGTTTATTATAAAAATTTGCAAACTTTCAATAAAACTATAAAATAAAAATAATGTATATGTTGTAGCTCAAGACAATACAATAACTGTTTTTTACAAATCCAACGCTTTTACTGATTAGATTATGCCATCACAGAATGATTTGCCCCCTTCATGACAAGCATACTTAGTACTCAAGAGAACCTCTCTGGCTGTTATGACCTTCTGTAAATGTGATGCACAGCCTTAGGGGTACTTTACACGCTGCGACATCGCTACCGATATATCGTTGGGGTCACGCCGTTAGTGACGGACATATCGCTGCCCGTGGCGCACAAAATCGAGCTTCTCCATCACACGGCTCACCTGCCCTGTGACGTCGCTCAGGCCGGCGATCCGCCTCCTTTCCAAGGGGGCGGGTCGGCCGGCGTCACAGCGACGTCACACGGCAGGCGTCCAATAGAAGCGGAGGGGCGGAGATGAGCGGGATGTAACCTCCCGCCCACCTCCTTCCTTCCGCATTGCCGGTGGAGGCAGGTAAGGAGATGTTCCTCGCTCCTGCGGTGTCACACATAGCGATGTGTGCTGCTGCAGGAACGAGGAGCAACATCGCTAATGAGAGGTAAACGTTTTTTGTTTTAGGACGACCTCTCCGCGTCAAACAATTTTGTCCGCTTTTGCAATCGTTTTAGGTCGCACATAAGTGTCATATGCTGCGATATCATTAATGACGCCGGATTTGCGTCACTAACGACGTAACCCCGACGATAAAACATTAACGATATCGTAGCGTGTAAAGCCTGCTTAACACTAATGAGCGACGATCAACGATCGCAAAATCGTTCCAAAATGGTGATCGTTGACACGTCGTTCATTTCCTTAATATCGCTGCTGCCACCGGTACGATGTTGTTCGTTGTAACTGCGGCCTCACACATCGCTATGTGTGACACCGCAGGAACGACGAACATCTCCTTACCTGCGTCCACCGGCAATGCAGAAGGAAGGAGGTGGGCGGAATGTTACGTCCCACTCATCTCCGCCTCTCCGCTTCTATTGGCCGGCCGCTTAGTGACGTCGCGGTGACGTCGCTATGACGCCGAACGCACCGCCTCCTTGAGGGAGGGATTGTTTGGCGGTCACAGCGACGTCGCTGACCAGATATGTGTGTGTGACGCTGCCGTAGCGATAATGTTCGCTACGACAGCGAGCACCAAATGTCGCACGAGCGACGGGGGCGGGAGCTATTGCGCTCGACATCGCTAGCAATCGCTAGCGATGTCACAGTGTGCAAAGTACCCCTTACATCAGCTTTAGGAAGATTTCTGAGGAATCTTAACTCAATTCTCATGGACAATGATCTCCAAGTCACTGTTGGATTTGGATTCTTGGATTATTCTTGGATTTGCTGCTATAACTGCTTCCTTCATATTCTACACAGTTTTGTTTCATCATTTCATAGAACTGAATTCCCAAATTATGTGGCTTATTTAGTAAGCGACTATAAAGGACACTCCTGAGTCTTCAAGTACTTCTTTGGGAACAAAGCTTTGGTCGACTTTGAGGTATGTTTGGAATCATTGTCCTGTTGGAAGGTCCAATGATACCCCAGCTTTGGCTTCCTCGACAAGTCTCAAGTGCCAAAAGAGGAAAGGAGCCCCAGAGCATCACCAAGCCACCGCCATGCTTCAATGTAAGCATCATTGAACCACCACCATGCTTGACTGTAGGCATCACTGAGCTATCACCATGCTTCATTATTGGTATTACCATGCCATCGCCATGCTTTACTGTAGATATCATAAACCACTGCCATGATTCACTGTAGGCATCACTGAGCTACTGCTATACTTCACTGCGGCAATTGCTTGGGCCTGTCCCGCCCACAGCCATGATTCAGTCATGGGTACAAGATTGAAAAGCACCACGTAAATGCTGCTATAAACAGTTCTACTTTTTCATATGTGAGGCCGCATGGCACATTTTAAATACAAAATATTTTAGAGTAGGACTGCCCCAAAGAGATTTGCCGTGACGTGGTGGGATAGCTCAAAAAATTGCAATTTTTTGCCAAAAATCTCAAATTTATAATAGTACAGTTTAGAATTTTTAATGCAGTGCACATCTTATAATACATGCCATTTTGAGTTTAGCTGGCTTTCTTGTTTTTTTTTTTGCTATACTTCACTGAAGGCATCACCGAGCCACTGCCATGCTTTACTGTAGGCATCACGAGCCACCACCATGCTTCACTGTAGGCATCACTGAGCCACCACCATTCTTCCCTCTAGGCATCACCGAGCCACTGCCATGCTTCCCTGTAGGCATCACCGAGCCACCGTCATGCTTCACTGTAGGCATCACCGAGCCACCATCATGCTTAATTGTAGGCATCACCAAGCCACCACTATGCCTCACTATAGGCAGGTTGTCTTTTTATCAGATGTTTCATTCTCCCTCCACTAGACATACTGCTGATCCATAAAAGTTCCTGTTCTGTATCATCCCTCCACAGAACACAATTCCAAAATATTTTGGGGGGCTTTAACCATATTGGAGCTGACTTGTACTTTTTGGGTCAGTAGAGATGACGTCTTGGAGTCCAGATATAGAGATCTTCAGTGTTAGTATGCTCCTTATTTGCAAACTGAAACCTCAATGTTTGCTGCCACCAAATCTTACTGGCAGTCACTCGAGTGTTTTGACCACCGGCCTACTCAGTAATCTGGTGGCAGCTGGTAACAGCATCCTCTTTCTGCAAAGTTCAGGTGGTGTCGCCGGAGTTCCTATAACTTTGCACTTGAGAACACTGCTTATAGCTATATCCCTAAGAACATACATTGCCTTTGTATCTTTTTGCATTCTTTTCCTTGTTTGTACAAGGCAATAATCACTTCTTTTAATTACTTCGACCACTTTTTTAACAAGCCAAGAATAGTAGTTGTGTTGAGCTATTTATTGCAAACAGCAGAAAGTTTGTAAATTTTGCTAATAAATCAAATTAGCAACATATGAATAATATTGATTGAAATTGTTTAAAACTTGCTTTTTAAAACTCGCCGACTGTCATGGTGGCATCAGACGCTGTTCACAATTCAGATTCTAACACTCTGCCTGATGGTTTCCCTGGTGTTTCTGATCTACACAGACAGACTCGACAAGCAGTGTGCTCAGTTATAGACAGGCTAGCAAGAGTTATTCTCTGCTAGCCTGCTTATTAGGCTTCTGTGATCACATGTTGTAAGGTAGCCTATCACATCTACTCCTCCCATACTTAGGTTGGAGGAAATCTTCCACCCATGCCGACTATAGTTTCTGCTGTGTTGGTCTTTGTGCTTTGGTGTCCCAGATTTCCTGGAGAAATAGTTGCTTTCTGCTTGTTGTTTTTGGGGAGTTTACCCATCGTCTTGTTGTTTCCATCCTGCTTTTGTTTTCCTCCTAAACTCTTATTGTTTTATACCTCTGTGTGTGCGTGCTGTGTAACAGAGTTTTGGTTTCCCCTGTTTTTATATTTCTGTCGGTTAAATTATGCTCTTGTCCCGGCCCCCCCTAGGGTAGGGGGGAAGGGGTATAAGATCAGCGCTGGTCAGGAGCAGAACCAGGAAGGAGACTCAGACATCCCCACCATTAGGGGTATCTCTGAGAATAGGGACAGGGCATGTTGTGTGGATAGAGGAGAAGTGGTCCACAGTTCATTTTAGTGATGAAAGCAAATTTAATTTATTTGAATCTGATTGGAAACATTATGTTCATCGACAAACTGGGGAAAGACTGAACCCAAAGTGTGTTAAGAAGTCAGTGAAAGGTGGTGGAGGAAGTGTCATGGTTTGGGGAATGTTTTCTGCAGCAGGAGTTGGACCTCTTGTACAGCTACATGGCAGAGTGAATTCAAATGTGTATCAGAGTCTTCTTCAACAACACGTGGCTCCTTACTTGCGTTCATCACTAAATCAGGCAGCAATTTTTATATAGGACAATACCCTCTGTCACACAGCAAAACGGTTAAAGCAGTTCTTTGAAACAGAAAACATAGAAACAATGAAATGGCCAAAGCCCAGAGTCCTGATCTAAACCCAATAGAAAACCTCTGAAAAATCCTTGGTGACAAAATTATGGCCAAGAAACCTACAACAGTCAAAGAACTGTGGAAGAGATTGGAAGAAGAGTGGACCAAAAGCCCACCAGAGCAGTGTGAGAGACTAGTGATGTCCTGTGGCCGCAGATGTGCTGAAGTCATTCACAGCGACGGCCGGTGCACGTCCTACTGATTGGTGACTGTTGTTACCTGCAGAAAATTTATACATAATCTTTCTTTATGCTACAGTCATTGCTGTTCTCTAATTATCATCATCACGTTTTGGGCAAAATAAAGGTTTTATGGTCATAAACTTTGGATAGTTTGTAAAACCCTGTTCTAGTGGCATGGTGCACCCCTTACAGAAAAACCCACACATGTTGATCAATGTAGATTACATTATTATTTCTGAAAAAAGCAAGTGATCCTATATTGTTCTCTAATTTTCATCTCCAGTGTATATGATATCCAGAGATCTCCTGACCGTAGATTATTAGGGTTTATAAAGTACAACAAAAAGAACAAGCAGACACAACGTTTATACAAAATTCCTTAACATGAAATTTAATCTGGATGGACATCTCGAACAAAACAAAAAAATAAAAATAATGAAAACTGACAGTATCATTAATATTACTATTATTTGTCTCGTCATTCTAACAAAGCAGATATCATGAAAGCAGCACTGTAAAAACCTAGAGAAATCAGAGCTCTTAGAGATTGGTCCACGATCTATCATCACAGGTATCTTCCTCTCGTCTACACATTGAGATAAGTCACTATCAGTAGGCATGGGAGGTCCGAAAAAGTCCAAAAAGAAATATTCTTCTGCATTGGCACACACCAACATAACCAAGAATGGAAAATGAGGACGTCTTAAATTATCACTTGGGTATTAATGTGGTAACACAATAGTACATAACATTTTTTTGTATGGCCAACACATATTGCTTGATGGACTTACAAAGTGCTTCTTTATCATCTTGGTACAAGCGAATTTTCCTCCGTGTGCAAACAGATTTTGTTGTGTTGGGTCTATAAATTTTAGATCTACTGTATTTTGTCGAGTCAATTTTTTTTTCATCCCGAAATCTCACCTATATATCGTATTACCTAAAGCAGTGATGGGGGGCGCTAGAGAGGCACTGTAAAATATCCAAAATGGACACTTTGAATGTCTAAAGTGACTGCATTGTGGTCTTCAAAATTTTCCCGGTCAACTCAACGTCTCGAGTTCCGGTTCCACCTAATTTCTTAAATTATTACTAATCTGTCCACAAGTTTTAGACCTGCAGAAGAATAAATTAAACCACCCCTATAGACACATCAATACACCTTCATGGCACCAGGTGGCTGCTACTTACTAGAGGGACGCTAGGTCACGTGGATCTAGGAAAAGGGTGTCGATAGATAGCCATTTGTGGTCAAGGGGCGTGAGTCCAACCTTGGGTATAGATGCATGCAACCCTACGTGTCTGGCATTTGTGAGACCACAGCTCCCGTCACCCATTTCAATATTTATTATTATGTATTTTTTTTTCTACCTCTAAATACAATAAGTTACAAGTTTATTCAATTAAATAATGTAAAACATATTAAAAATTAAAAAAATGTAAGCATATAAGCAGAAACATACAGCATAGGAAGCAGATTATCCTCGTAGATAATGGCTGCACAGTCCTCCCTGCCGATACCCTGTTCGGTTCCTTTTTTCTAAAATGCTTTATGTTTTTTTTGTGTTTTCTTCTCGAGGCTCAAACATAAAATTGGTATCAGAAAAAGTTAGTTGAAAATAGAAATAGTTCTTTTTTTTTTCCTACAAAGAAGAAAAAAACCCCAAGAGTATCCAAAATATTCCTTGTAATTGTTCCGAATTTCCAGCTCTGTACAGGACTTAATGAAAGTTGTTCCACCATGTAAGACATAAAATGCGTTGTATCCTTAGGGGGGGTCACTTCTCCTTGCCGTGAAGGATGGTGGATCTCCATAGATAGGACCAAGAGGTCTTCTTGTTTTTGTAGATGCCACCTCAGATGTGGACCACAACACGCAATGTCTTCATGCTGTCCCTCTGCTTCTCATAAATATACAAACAGTCCAATGGTTCCTCACATCGGTGGGACGACCAGGCCGGTCATAGCTGAAAACAAAACCAAAGACACGTCAAGGTTAATTCTATTGACAAAAAAAGAATAAAATACACTTCTAGAAGACCCACCATCAACGAGCATGAATGTGTGAAGACTTAGTAATAATTAGTACTCTCATGTATACTGTTCCCTTATATAAAAACTCATGAGTCAGATTGATATAGGCATTCAAATCAGTTTTAGGGCCAATCTCCAAATTTACGATAATTTTTCTAATATTTCTAAAGAATCATACACTATTCAAGGAAAGTTTCGAGGTTCTAAGAAGATCACATCATCACATCCAGGAAAGAGAGCTATAGTATGGGCTCTCCTATTAAGAGAAAGAAGATCCTAAGGTGGTGGTCTCATCATTCCCCCCACATTGATTTTCAAGGATAAAAATGTCGAAAAAATTGGCAACGCCATTGGGGCGCAAGAGTATAGGACATTTTTCCATTTGTCCAACCCATTCGCTAATTTGATAATGCCTTATTCTGGAAGTCCCAGATGACCTGGCATCCAAAATTTGGTAACCACCACAGATTTCAATATTAATTGTTTTGCAGTATTATTTAGGTATTGTTCTATAGTACTTTTATCAATTGTGTCACTGTATAGTTCGTATTATTTGAGTATTGTATGGTGGTATTGTGTGGCACTGCTACCTAGTTTCTGTACAATAAATTCATTTTATAGCACTATATGAAAGAATTAGTTGGACAACCAATGGCGCTCTTATTTAGACTCAATGCTGATTGGCTGTGATGACGAGGCGCTTGGTTAAATAATTATTGTACAATTATATCAAAGGGGTTTAATACACATCTCATGTTGGCTTTCTTTTAAAGGGGTTGCCTCATGTTCTCCCCTGTGTCCTGGCTTCCTGCTTGCCAAGGGTACGCCTCTGAAGATTGACAAGTCGATCCAGCTACATGACTGCCCCACTGGCTTGAACTGTGCCCTCTACAAAGCTACAAGCAAAATCAGCTTCACCGGGGAGCACAGCGGCACTGAGACTCGCCAGGTCTAGGATTCCCGCAAACTTCAGCACAGCGCTTGCAATCACTTCACTCCGTATTTATGAGATTGGCCACCACAGATAGAATACAGAGGTGGAAGGTAACCTAGGCAACATGTCACACAGTATAGATAAAGTTCGGTTTGGGACCCGGACTTGACCTGAACTTCATTTGAAGTCGCTGATTGGGCAGTTCGAGTGCCTCGCGTGTAACTCGCGCGAGTCTCTCATTGAATCACCCGGCATGGGCTCACACTCTTCGGACAGGAGTGTCTCAGCTGCATAGACATACATGCAACCGACCCGCTCCTGCCAGGAGAGTGCGAGTCCGTGCCAGGTGATTCAATGAGAGACTCGCGCGAGTTACACGCGAGGCACTCGCAAGTGTGACTCTGGCCTTACACCCAGTGAGAGCCTATCAAACACTGCAAGCAGTTCACCCTGGGCGTACCCGAGTACAGCGATGCTCACGTGAGTGGTCAGCATACGCAAAGCACCCGAACTCCAAACCAGAATTCTGTGTTATTTTGCAAAGTCTGTGTTTGGTACAAACACCGAATACCGAGTTCGCTTATCACCACTAAGAATATTTATTAATAAGGGGTAAAGTTGACTATTTTTACAAGCAATTTTAGCCATTTAATAAGTTGAGACAACCCCTTTAAGATAGCTCTTTGAAGTCATAAATGTTTACGTAAAAAATAAATTCGTAAAAAGTGAAAAAAAATATGAAAAATTTGAATGCATATTTATATGACGGATAAAAAGTACAAAATTAATAAATAGCTGTGTAACAATACATTAATCCTACAGCTTAGAGTGAAATGTTTCACTGTAGGATTAATTAATATATTGAATATTAAACAAAACCCAAAAACCCAAAAACTGAAAGAACACATATATATATACTCGTATAGCTTTTTTATGCAACAATTTTATTGCATCCATTGATGAATACTCTTCATCCCCTCCAAATATGAAGCATAACCAACCTAAAAAGAAATAAAAAGGTGTAGAACAATATATTAATCCTACAGCAAAAAGTAACAATGTTTGATGTAGGATTAATAAATATAATGGATACTAAAAACAAACAAAAAAAACCACACATATGTAGTGGGCTAAAATGTGTGGGTATGTGTATATATACTGTATATACACATAATATATATATATATATATAAATTATATGTTATTATTATTATTACATCCACCATATTTATATATATATATATATATATATATATATATATATATATATATATATATATATATATATATATATATGTGTGTTTTGTTTAGGGGTTTTGTTTTTTGCTTTTTTAATATCAATGTATCCTACAGAATAAAGTATCACTAAAAATGAAAAGAATTGCATCAAAATATGATGGATGTAAAGGTAAATAAAAATTATATTTTTATTTACTTTTACATCCATCATATTTCGATGCATTAGAATTTTTTTTTTATTATTTTTAGTGACACTTTATTCTGCAGGATACATTGATATTAAAAAAACAAAAAACAAAACCCCTAAACAAAACACATATGTTATGGGGTAAAATAAATAAAAAAAAAAAAATATATATATATATATATGTATATATTTATATTTATCTTACCCCCATAACATATGTGTTTTGTTTAGTGTTTTTGTTTTTTGTTTTTTTTAATATCAATGTATCCTACAGAATAAAGTGTCACTAAAAATTAAAAAAAAAAAAAAATTCTAATTAATATATATATATATATATATATATATATATATATATATATATATATATATTATATATATAAAAATTATAATGCATCTATATATGGTTGATGTAGTAGTAATAATAATAATAATAATAATATATATATATATATTTTTATTATTATTATTATTATTATTATTATTATTATTATTATTATTATTATTATTATTATTACTACATCAACCATATATAGATGCATTATAATTTTTCTAGTTTTCATTTTTTAAGTTTTTTATGCAACTATTATTATCACATAAATCATATTTAGATGCATTATAATTTTTCATTTTTATTTTTCATTTTTTAAGTATTTTTTTATGCAACAAATTTGTTGCATTGATTGATGAATATTCTTCTTTATCCCCTCCTTATTTTTATTTTTCATTGCTCAATCCTAACCTCCACCAATATGAAGTAAACAGCTCATTCCGCGGAGCATATGTTGGGTCTTGCCCCGATGGCAGAGATTGGAGGGGTCGGTGGTGTGTAGGATGCACTGTTCTCTATATGAATGGCTCAGACTGGGTTTCATTGTCCGGAGTGAGCGGATGAGTGACAGCAGGACATATGTACACACAGCCTGTGCTCTATCTGATGGGTAACACAGGCCGGTTTCCTGCTTGGCTCCACATCTTGCCTCTGCCCTGCAGAGTTTTGCTGGCAGTGAGGGGCTGAGGAGCGCTCCCTGGGGTGTGAGTGAGACCTTTCTGAGCCCGGCGCTGAAAGACCGGGCCTGGGAGGGAAATAAGATCCGCCGATATTCCCCAACCTCTCTACTGCTCAGGTTACCATCACAACCTATGACCACTTTACTGCCAGAAATCACACACACAGTGGTCCAAGATCAGCGTGCTATAGTGTTATATAGTAATATACCCAAAGCGAGGTATACACATAATATAACACAATATAAAACATGATGTAGACCAAAAGGAAGACGAATCAACGCCACATGCGTCCCATTAAAATCCATGTGAAAGGTAAATCCATAAAACATCATGAAGCCTTTCTTTCTCTCTACTTAATGAACATGATACTATAATATAACATGAAAATATAATAATATAACGCATATAAATAATAATAAAATACAATAAAAGCTATATCATAGTTAGTGATGAGCGGTACTACTATGTTATGATGCTCGAAATGAGCAGTTGGTGCTCGGATGGGAGCGACTCGGGTAACCAAGCGTAATGGAAGCCAATGGAAAAATGCTCACGTTTCCCATTGATTTCCATTATACTCGATACTCGAGTTGCGCCCATCCGAGCACCAAACGCCGATTTCAAATATTGAATATAATGGAAGTCAATGGGAAACGTGAGCATTTTTCCCTTTGGCTTCCATTACATTTAGGTACACAAGTGCCCATCCGAGCATGAACTGCTCATTTCGAGCATCAAAACATGGTAGTGCCCGCTCATCACTTATTATGATATAGCTTTTATTGTATTTTATCATTAATAATAATAATAATAATAATAAAAAAATGATAATCTAAATAATACATAACATCAAATAATAGTACAAATAATGAAAATAGTAATAATATAAAAACTAACATAACATCAAATAATAATAATAATAATAATAAATTAATAATCTAAATAATAACATAATATCAAATAATAATATTAAGAATAAAAAATAGTAATAATAATTAATAATCTAAATAATAACATAATATCAAATAATAATATTAAGAATAAAAAATAGTAATAATAATTAATAATCTAAATAATAACATAATAAAAAATAATAATATTAAGAATAAAAATAGTAATAATAATAATAATTTAAATAATACATAACATCAAATAATAATAAAAAAATGAAAATAGCAATAATAATATAACAAATGACATAACATCAAATATTATTATTATTAATAATAATAATAAAAAAGATAATAGAAATAATACACAACATATAATAATGATACAAATATAAATAATATAAATAATAATAATAATAACAATATAAAAAATAACATCAAATAATAATAATATTATAATATAGCATCACATACATCCTAACAATATAATAAAGCACAATATAATATACAAATTCTGTAATACGTGTGATTCCATTATCCTTTTGTGCATTGCATATGTCGATATGAATTTTTTGTGAGTAGCCCTGTCTCTTTCTCCCCTAGTCAAGCAGAACAGCACAGCCCCATGCTGAGATTCCTGCAGAGATTTCCCAGCAGCCTCTCTGCTTGCGCTTTTTGACAGGTCCCAGCGGAAGAGGGACAGTGAAGCTCAAGAAGAACTAGCCGGGGATGCGAGTCACTTATGTAAGGTGCCAGACTCATTGGAGATAGCAGACATCACACCGTGATTATTCGTATGGTATACATATTACATTGCTGGACATCGAAGTAAAAAAAAAAATATTCTGGAAAATGTGAACTTCCCCTTTAAATGGAATATGCCCTTTCATCTACAAAGTTAAGTTTTCAGAGGGAGACACCAATGCAATTTTTCGCATTGGCAGTTAGGTGCTTAATAAGGAGTACAGACACTAAAATTTTGAGTCAAGGTGGCCATACACTACAGACAGGTATTTAACACATTATACACATATACACTGTACACACACGCAAATATAAGGTACACACATATACATACATGTGCACAATGACAAATGTGTGATGCAATTTTTTTTTATATCAGCTTCAGTATATGAGACGCCCTATAGTTTAAGTGCCATTTAGCCAAACACTTCTATATGCGTCCCATTTGTGTTCACTTTTCTATTGGACCTTATGGAGGGAAAAAATAAAATTAATGCTATTGTGTCTTTTTTTACATCAGGTACTGATCACCATAAATAATCTCTTCACTGTGTTGTTCGTTTTTTTTACGATTACAGTGATACTAAATATTTTCTGTTTTTTGACATTTTTTTAATGTGTATTAAAAATTGAATATTCTAATTGGTTTTCATTATTTTTTTAGTGATTTAATAGGAAAAGACTTTTATTTTAGTTCTAATGTACAGGTATTTTGAGGTGTACTGGTATATAGAGATGTCTCTCTATATATTAGTACAATATGCCTATAAAGAAGAAGAAGATATAGAGATGTCTGCCTATGTATCAGTACAGTATGCTTGTAAAGAAGAAGAGTATATATAGAGATGTCTGTCTATGTATCAGTACAGTATGCTTGTAAAGAAGAAGAATATATAGAGATGTCTCTCTATGTATCAGTACAGTATGCTTGTAAAGAAGAAGAGTATATATAGAGATGTCTGCCTATGTATCAGTACAGTATGCTTGTAAAGAAGAATATATATAGAGATGTCTGTCTATGTAGCAGTACAGTATGCTTGTAAAGAAGAAGAATATATATAGAGATGTCTCTCTATGTATCAGTACAGTATGCTTGTAAAGAAGAAGAGTATATATAGAGATGTCTGTCTATGTAGCAGTACAGTATGCTTGTAAAGAAGAAGAGTATATATAGAGATGTCTGTCTATGCATCAGTACGGTATGCTTGTAAAGAAGAAGAGTATATATAGAGATGTCTGTCTATGTAGCAGTACAGTATGCTTGTAAAGAAGAAGAGTATATATAGAGATGTCTGTCTATGTATCAGTACAGTATGCTTGTAAAGAAGAAGAGTATATATAGAGATGTCTGTCTATGTATCAGTACGGTATGCTTGTAAAGAAGAAGAGTATATATAGAGATGTCTGTCTATGTAGCAGTACGGTATGCTTGTAAAGAAGAAGAGTATATATAGAGATGTCTGTCTATGCATCAGTACGGTATGCTTGTAAAGAAGAAGAGTATATATAGAGATGTCTGTCTATGTATCAGTATGGTATGCTTGTAAAGAAGAAGAGTATATATAGAGATGTCTGTCTATGCATCAGTACGGTATGCTTGTAAAGAAGAAGAGTATATATAGAGATGTCTGTCTATGTATCAGTACAGTATGCTTGTAAAGAAGAAGAGTATATATAGAGATGTCTGTCTATGTATCAGTACAGTATACTTGTAAAGAAGAAGAATATATATAGAGATGTCTGTCTATGTATCAGTCCAGTATGCTTGTAAAGAAGAAGAGTATATATAGAGATGTCTGTCTATGTATCAGTACAAAATGTCTATAAAGAAGAAGAATATATATAGAGATGTCTCACTATAGATCAGTACAATATGCCTGTAAATAATAATATATATATATATATATATATATATATATATAAATATATATATATATATATATATATATATATACTGTATGTCGCTTTATGTAAAAGTACAATATGCAAATAAAGAGGAAGAATATACTGTATATAGAGATGTCTCTCTATGTATCAGTACAATATGCCTATAAAGAAGAAGAATATATAGAGAGATATCTCTCTATACATCAGTACAATAAGTCTAAAAAGAAGAATATATATAGATTTGTCGCTCTATGGATCAGTACAATATGCCTATAAAGAATAAAGAAGTACAATATATATAGAATATAGATGTGTCTATGTATCAGTACAATATGCCTATAAAGAAGAAGAATATATATAGAGATGTCTGTCTATGTGTCAGTACACTATGGCAGTAAAGAAGAAGAATACTATTTAGACTTTTAGGCAGAGAAAATGACCTTATACTTAGCAATGTAGCCTGTGGCTCACTGTTAGAGTTTCTGCCTGCCATGTTGCAGGTTGTGAGTTTGAATCGAGGAATCTACACTAGATGAAAATAAGAAGACAGCAAAGTCTTGAGTGAGAAACATGGAGTGCGACCAGTATTAGTATTACCACAGATCTTGCTCACTGGTTGCCCTCCAGCCCGCAGAGCCCTATGCAGCTGCATATAGGGTATATCCACCCCTGATTCAGGCTATATTTCTCCAATGTATATGGCCTCCTTAGACCTTTCCTGATACAATGCAGTGTTTTCCATACATACATATACTTTTTGTTTTAGACATTTTTAAACATGCCATGTGGGATGCCCTTACCTCTGAAACCATTACCATTTCCACTGGAACAGGCTGGCGATGGGGAACCCTGCGGTCGGATAACTGGGGCGAAGGCACTCTTCTGTTTCATGGAAGGGAAGACGGCGGAGGAGAAAGGCAGGATGGATGAACTTCCAGGAGGTGGGCTGGATGGCATGACTGCAAGAAAACAGGGCATGAGTAAAGGCACTGCTAATAACACAACCTTTGAAAGACAATACAAATTCAGTCTAACAAAACCTTGACAGGCTGCAGTTCACACTGCAGCCACTGGGGGACCACATATAGACACATAGGGCATAAACATCTCTTGAGAGAATATCACAAAGCCATGTTTTTGTTTTTTTTCATCTGGACATCTCACACTATTTATTTCGTCGAGTCAAGGAGAAAGAAGACATCTATAGAATTGTCGCAACCCATGTATTCCACCCATATAAATGATAAATTACTCACTGCCATAGGGTGACGTAGTAGGTGAGCCATTGATGAAACTTGGAGACCCAGGGACCCCTAGGTTAGACATTGGGACATTGCTGTAGCCGTTCATGCTGTTACTAGGGGTGCTGTAGTTAGATTGTTGTGGGGTGGAACTTGTGGAATAGCCGCGAGGGGAGATACTGCTTGTGTTTCTTATGTATCCTATGGAGGAGACACATAAATTGGTTGTAGAACAGTAAAAATAATCAAAAAGGTAATGGAGCGAAGTACAAAGACTAGGCGAGATGGTTGATCCCATAGTGACGAGGTGTATGATGCCACTTACCCTGATTATTGGCCTGTGTTTCTGAAATTGTGACTCCTAGTTGGCCGCCATATGAATTAATGCCCATCATGCCACCGTGTACAGGAGAGCTGGAAAGGGTAGGGATTTGATTGTGGTTGCGAGGGACACTATATAAAGCCTCGGCAATGTCCGCCGCTCTCTTGAGAATTATATCCTGTTGGACATAAGAGAAAGAACATTGTCAAGATGATCAAATTCGAATATAAGTAATTTGCTACCAGAGTGAAAGAATCGTTACCTGATTATTATGTGGGGTCCCGTATAAAGCTTCCACCAAATCTGCTGCCCTTTTAAGTAGCATTTCCTAAGAAAAAAAAAGAAGAAAATGGTGAACGACAAAAACCAGGAGTTTCCAAGGACTTGATGGCACTCAAGACAATGGATGGAGCTGTCCTTGGTCCTGGTCTGATCATTATGAGGCTTCCTTTTAAATTTATATATATTTATATATTTATTTTTTTTTGCCATGTAGTTTGCGATTTCCATTTTTACTATTTTGCTTAAACGCTTTATCTTAAAATTGCAAACTGGCAAAATGTGTCCTTGAAGAATGTCATCTAAGACATCTGCTGCGGACATTTTTCTGTAGGAAGGTCTTACCTTTGCAAGCCTCTCCGGGTCTCCTGGATGTCGAGGGATCACCTTCTGTAACCTCTGGAATCCGTAATCAATTGTAGGCTCATTTAATGCTGTCGAGGGAAAAAAATAATCATATTAGCAATCATGTAAATGTATGGATAATCTTAAGGAGTCCAATGAATATAAAGCTGATACAGATGTGTCCACCATCCTTAGCCAGAATTTTGTTAAGGGCTCCAGTTTTTCATAAAATCCTCACAAAAACACACATAGTATAAGCAGCGCCCAGCAGAGTTATTCCTTCTTTTCAGGTTGGTCATCGATGAAACTTGTCTATCTTGAGCCAAGAAGAAATGTAAAGAAGGACACACCTGTAGTTCGTAGCCATCTTGACTGTCTCAGAATGTCCTACAGACTACCCCTGGTAGACCTCTGCCTATATGTTTTCCTTTTCATGTATTACAAGAGTGGATCAATATCCTAGGATGCAAGTTCTACAATTTTTCACATGAGGTGTTTGTATATCCCACCAATCTACATATATTTTGGGGTGATGATGTTCAATATTTTTTGAGTAAATGATTCCCACTCCAAAATCTGTCTTAGTACCAGGACAAGTATCTCCACTACTCATTTGACATCAATCAACTATACGTGTCCAATTCCTGGGTGTCCATAATGGGCCCCTCATCTTATCAACAGGAGATTGATCTGTAATCATATAAGGTTGGGCAGTAAAGTCATAGAACCTACATGGTGGAGAAAGAGAGATGCCATCAAAGACTTTGGGACAAATACCAATTGGATCCCATTTCTTCTAGATGTGATAACACTGGTATACCTGTATATAGCTTAAAGGCCTGTCTCCAAATTAATGTTGGTTGATCCTCTGGTTTTGTTAGGTTCGTCTTACCATCTAGTGTTCCGACTAGAGATTAGCGAACCCGAACAGTTGAGTTTGGTGTTCACAATGACCATGGACTTTACAAGAAATCATTGTTTGAGTTTGAAGTTCAGGTGCTTTACGTATGCTGACCATTCAATCGAGCATCTCTCTACTCGGGTATGCTCGGTGCTCGGTCCAGAACGAGTCACTTGCAGTGTTTGAACAGCTCGCACTGGGGCGAACAACAGCGTTATTGAATGTAGTGTGCATCAAACTGAAAAAAATGGGAAAACAAAGAGCCAAACTGCCCATTCAGTGAATTCCTATGGGGTTCAGGTCAAGTCCAGATCCAGAATTGAACTTTAAAGCCTAGGTCAACCCGCTGAACCCGAACTTCAACGGGTCCACTCATCTCTAGTCTTTTGGATGTTAGAATTCAACATGGTCAACATGATCAATCATACATGCCTCTATACAAATTAATGTTGACTGACCCTCTGATTTTGGCAGGTTCAGCTTTCCATCTAACGTCCCGACTAGGAATGAGCAAGCCCGAACAGTAAAAGTTTGATGTTCGTACCGAACACGGACTTTACAAGAAATCAGAGTTCTTGGTGCACAGTACAGTGTGAGCAGCTTGCAGTGTTTGAATGGCTCGCACTGGGGGTAAGAACAGCGTTATCAGATGTAGTGTGTACAAAAAAAAAACATAAAAAAGTTGCCTACCCTCCTCTGAAAGTGGTCTGTTTATGGCTAGCTCCATGTGGGCCGAAACCTGAAGTGCCCAATCAGTGATATCCAATGGGGTTCAGATCAAGTCCGGGTCTAGAACTGAACGTTACCTAAAGTCCAGGCGAACCCAAACTTCAACAGGTCCTCTGATCTCTAGTTCTCTTGGACGTTGGAATACAACATGATCAATCCTTGCCTCCTTCCTTTGGGAAAAGAAGGATCAGGCATGTTGAATTATTATGTCCCATCCTTTTGGGAAGATATGCCACTACCAAAAATGTCTGCCAGCAGCTTACTTTCCTCTCCACGTGGAAAACATCTAAACACTTGGCCAACCGCTCGTTAACATTTAGAAGCCCCTTCACCTAAGCCCAGTGCAAGCCGCTTGCTGTATTTGAATAGCTTACACTGGGAGTAAAATCAGTGTTAACAGATGAAGTGCATACAAAAAAAAAAGGAGCCGAACTGCCCAGTCAGTGACTTCATATGGGTTTCAGGTCAAGTCCGCGTCCAAAACTGAACTTTATCTGAAGTCCAGATGAACCTGCCGTACCCAAACTTCAATGGGTTGGCTCAGCTCTAGTCCCGACTCTTGGACGTTGGAATTCAATAAGATCAATCCTTGTCTCCTTGCTTTGGGAAAAGAAGGATCAGGCATATTGAATTATTATGCCCCACCCTTTTGGAGAGATATGCCACTACCAAAGGTGTCTCCAAGCTAGTTACTTTCCTCTCCATGTTGTAAATATCTAAACACTTGGCAAACCGCTCATTAACATTTAGAAGTGCAAGCTGCTTGCAGTATTTGAACAGCTTACGCTGGGGGTAAAATCAGTGTTAACGGATGTAGGGTATACAAAAAAAAGAGCCGAACTGCCCAATCATTGACTTCCTTTGGCGTTCAAGTCAAGTCTGGGTGCATAACTGAACTTTATCTAAAGTCCAGGTGAACCTGCCGAACCCAAACCTCAACGGGTTGGCTCATCTCTAGTCCCAACTCTTGGATGTTGGATTTCAACATGATCAATCCTTGTCTCCTTGCTTTAGGAAAAGAAGGATCAGGCATGTTGAATTATCATGCCCCATCCTTTTGGGAAGATATCTCACCACCAAAAGTGTCTGCCAGCTGCTTACTTTCCTCTCCACGTGGAAAACATCTAAACACTTCGGCAAGTGCTCGTTAACATTTAGAAGCCCCTTCCCTCAACTAAAGGTCTAGTTTCCTTCCATGACCTATTTCCTAAAAGTCCAGTTGACCTGGGGTCTGGCCTCTAAGATCCCTGACCCCTTTGTACAATCAATTAGATTGTAAGCTCTTCACACTAGGAGTGCTACAGATATAAACCCTGCCGGTAAATCATTACGAGAACATACAGAACAACCTGCGCTTCTTGTTTATCTATGTGAAACATCCTTAGATTAAATGAACGGAGAAGGTCACGTCCCCATAGAAGCGGCATTTTTCTATTTACTTTTTATTAAGTAATTACAGGGAACATGAATTTTAATATAACGGGAGCCAGACAAGTGGGAATCTAATAGAAAAAAAAAAAAAAAACTACAAAAAAAAAGTAACGTTGGCTAAACTTAGCTTTTCCCCGATCCCAGTGGGGACGTTTAAGCAGTTTAATAATACCCATTTCATCTGTCATTGAATTGCAAACCCCAATTGAATTAAGCTGGATGAGATTTACTGTATATCCTGGGAATGGCGGAAGATGGAAACCGTTCTATAGCACATTATGTCGCTCCGCTGGCTGACACACATTACACCTTGCAAATTGATGTAAAATAGGTGTTTTTTACCATAAATGTTTTCGTATTGAACATAGCAGCTCCTTCGAGACGCAAACATTTCCAATAATGATGAATGGCAACGGTGATAATTATACCACCAAGGTAAGGTGTGAAATGTTGACTATTAACTCCGGTCGAGGCTGCCAAAGTGTAATTTAATATTGTTATTATGGTTTTTTATAGATTTTTTCATCTTATTTTTTAAGAAAAGAAATTCACAAGTTTTGGTCATTTATTGGCTTCAGAACGTGCCCACTAGAGATGATGGACCCGTGGACGTTCGATTCAGCGGGCTCAGCCGGACTTTAGATAAAGTTTGGTTTGGGACCCGACTTGACCTGAACCCCAATGGAAGTCACTAATTAGGCAATTTAGGTCTCTGCCATAAACAGATAACTACCGGTGGCGGGTGGTCAGGGTTTTTCCATTTTTTTTGTGTTTGGTACACACTACATTCGATCACACAGTGCGAGCTGATCAAAAACTACAAGCGGCTTGCACTGAGCTGAGCACTGAGAGTATCCGAGCGCATCAATGCCCGTGCGAGTGGTTTGCATACGTAAAGCACCCAAACTGCTTTTTGGGAAAAGTCCATGTTCAGTGCGGACACCAAACACAGAACCTCAGGTTCACTCATCTCTAGACCCCATGTTTAAGGGTCAGAAAAATACTATAGAGCCGTTTTCTGTTATCAATTGACACCATCACCCCACTAACCACCCAGGCCAGGAAAACATTAAAGTTGTTGCTCCTTAGCTGCTTACCAAGATCCTTGGGTAATTTCACAAATCCTTGATGTAATTTGGACATCTGTGAAGATTTTTTAGCACCCATTAAATCGATTTGTTTTGACCCCTTCTCTTTTGGGAGCCATTGTCGTCAATTGTGTTGGCTGTATTGGACTGCCTCTGTCCACATGCCGTCAATTGGGCTGCTTCTGTTGACATGCCGTCGATTGGGCTGCTTCTGTCCACATGCCGTAGGTATTGCTGCCACTGTCCTTTTGCCATTGATTGGACTGCCTCTATCCACATGCCTCTGTCAACGTGCCATTGATTGGGCTGCCTCTTTCCATATGCCATCAATTGGGATGCCTCTGTCAACGTGCCGTCGATTGGGCTGCCTTTGTCAACATGCCGTCTATTGGGTGGCCTCTGTCCACATGCGTCGATTGGGCTGCCTCTGTCGACATGCGTCGATTGGGCTGCCTCTGTCCACATGCCATTGATTGGGCTGCCTCTGTCCACATGCGTCGATTGGGCTGCCTCTGTCGACATGCCATTGATTGGGCTGCCTCTGTCCACATGCCATCAATTGGGCTGCCTCTGTCCACATGCCGTCGATTGGGCTGCCTCTGTCCACATGCGTCGATTGGGTTGCCTCTGTCCACATGCGTCGATTGGGCTGCCTCTGTCCACATGCCATTGATTGGGCAGCCTTTGTCAACATGTATATCTGCCCTTACATGTTGACTAACAGATCAGCAAAGGTAAAGAAAAAGAAAGTGGGACTCACTATCAAGAATTAAAAATGGCGTCATCTACCCTATAAAGGATGACGCCACCACCCAATTCAATCACAAACAGAGTGATGCCAAGACCTTCAGATTTGTCCTCCCTACTTTTTTCTCCTGGCTTGAGATATCTTGAGATAAGTAGTGCAAGATGACCATGTATGAAAAAAATTAAAAAATGAAAAATTTGGATAACAACATTGCGTTTTGTGAGAATTCTAAAAGTGTTTTTTGTTTTAACTAGTCATCTTGCCCAGAAGAAAGTCAAGGAAGGACACAGTTCCGCCTTGTAAGAACAATACTATGGTGGAAGGGATCGCTTTGAGGTGAGCAGTAGACAACAAGGGGAATATAAATAACTTGTGCTCATGGCTATGTATTTACCTGTATAAATAAACCTCCCCGGGGCTCCTTTGCAGAACTGTTTGGATTTGTAGGATAATGTCACCTCTACCACACCTGGGATGTGCCGCGGCGGTGTCTGTACCCGGATGGCATGTGGAGTGATGAGCTGTAGAAAATAAAGACAGGTTGGTAAAATATTCAATGGAATGTGTCATCAGAAAACAACCTGTTGGTTTTTATAAAAAAAAAAAAATTGGTAAAGTATTTTTTTTTATTTTTCATGTAATGATTTGCATAAAATTAGAAATTTTACAATTTTCATTAGACTCATCATTCCTGATTTACAGAAGACTTTTCAGGAGTCTCATTATCATCACAGAATATATTACAATGATAGGTGATATCTCTTTATACAATTGATAAGAAAGGATCCACCATTCATAATAGGTGATGTCACAGCTCACCTCCTCCCCTACCCTTCACAATCAGTGTTGTCAACTTGACTTTTTATTTTTTCCTAGACAGCTTATCAAAAAATCCCTGACAAACTTTTTTTATGGACAAATTGGGAAACTGTAATAAGTAATCCATGTCTACAGCCCATAATCCTGATATGTAGATATCAGCTACATTCATTGGAAGCTGTAAAATGATGATAATTAGGGTCAACACAATCTGTATAAGTTTCTTCAGCTTCAAGAAATTCACGGAAGCCTTACATTTTTTATGTGGAGAGGGCAAAAAAGGGCCCTAATTTTACAGAATATCTGGACTGTTGGCAAACCAGGTCACAATGACTTTGCACACACTCATTAGATGCCTAGAGGCGGGATCAGTCAATTGTTGCTAATGTACATGTGCATATTCTGAAAGAACAGGAAGCATGAGTGTAAAATTGCAAGAATTTTTTTCTTTAGTACAAATAACAATTTGAAAAAAATGGCAGAAATGTTTTAAACATACACATAACGTTGAAGCCTAAAAAAACTTGGATAAATGGGAAGCAAAACTGTCTGATGGGATTTCATGTGGATGAGTGTAAAATTATACAATTTAGGAAAAGATATGTGAATAATATTTATACCCTAAATTAATATAACTGATTATTAATGATAAAGTAAATTCTAGAGGTCAATGCCAGTCAGCTGCATCGAAATTTCAGATTAGAAACAATTATTTGATCCCTTTCTATATAAAGACATTTTCAATGAATGCCCATTTTTCCTTTTTTTTTTCCCAGTAGTTATGTAATTATTAGGGATGATCGAATATCTCAAATATTCGGCTTCGCGAATATTTGCCAAATAGGTTGCCGCTATTCGACTATTCACGAATATTTGATGCGCAATGTAAGTCTATGGGAAACCCGAATAACAACTATTCGGAACTATTCGAGCGTCCTATAGACTTACATTGCGCATCGAATATTCGCATAGCGGCGACCTATTCGTTGGATATTCGCGAAGTTGAATATTTTAGGTATTCTATCATCCCTAGTAATTATGTCATTGCTATCTTAGAGACTATCTTTATATTACCAGTTTATGAGCTTTGACATAAAAACAACATAAAATTTACCAACCTCACTCCAAACCAGCATAGTCCCAAACACCACTTGAAGACCATCAAAGAAGTTGTCCCCGATAATGATGACCATAGCACCTCCGGTTGTCCAACCCTCACTCGGACTGATGGCTTTGATGCATGGTGTGGCTGTAAATATATATATAAAAGAATAAATAAATAAGAAAAATATATAAAAAAATCCCATTACATAGAGTTTGAGCTTCTTTACTTTTCCTCATCGGTTACGTCCCTTGGATTTATGCCAGCAAGGTGTCAACGTTATATGGGCATCACATTGGGTATGTCAACAATAATACAAATTAGTGACACAACGATATGTCCGTATATTCCATATGATATTTATGTGCGTAAAGTACGTGCTACCTACTATTTTTTAAATATTAAAAAAAATCCATAAAATTTTGATATTTACACAATTCATACACATAAAACAATAAAGTTAGAAATACAAAAAGATCAAAAAATAAATATCTTAAGAGTACAAAAAAAGTGAAAAAAAAGGATGTCTACGAAACATACAATCAAAAAATAAAATAACCATCCCTGGATATTTTTAAGCAATATATTATGCAAAAATAATTCAGAAAAATACTGTGAGCTTGCGGGATTGACAAACATTATTTGATTTTACTGGTATTTTAGGAGGACTTGATTATCCTTAAGAAGGCAGCTGTGTATGGAGACTGGTATTTTGGGAGGACCTGATTATCCTTAAGAAAACCAGCTGTGTATGGAGGCTGGTATTTTGGGAGGACCTGATTATCCTTAAGAAGACAAGCTGTGTATGGAGACTGGTATTTTGGGAGGACCTGATTATCCTTAAGAAGACCAGCTGTGTATGGAGACTGGTATTTTGGGAGGACCTGATTATCCTTAAGAAGACCAGCTGTTTATGGAGACTGGTATTTTAGGAGGACCTGATTATCCTTAAGAAGACCAGCTGTGTATGGAGACTGGTATTTTGGGAGGACCTGATTATCCTTAAGAAGACCAGCTGTGTATGGAGACTGGTATTTTGGGAGGACCTGATTATCCTTAAGAAGACCAGCTGTGTATGGAGACTGGTATTTTGGGAGGACCTGATTATCCTTAAGAAGACCAGCTGTTTATGGAGACTGGTATTTTGGGAGGACCTGATTATCCTTAAGAATACCAGCTGTTTATGGAGACTGGTATTTTGGGAGGACCTGATTATCCTTAAGAAGACCAGCTGTGTATGGAGACTTATTGGCAATGGTCCTTGGAAAAAACATGCAAATTGGCTTCTTCTTAAAAGGCAAAAGCTCACAAGTTCTGCACATACAATGCAGAGACCTTGTACGACCCTTCAATAACCCTTACAACATTAATAAAGATGGGTCAGACCTTGACTTACAAAGTAGCTACCTCTTTGGCGGCACTTGCAAAATACTGTAGGTTTTGTTTGGTCTTCCGTAAAGAAAGAATTTGGAGATTTCACCCCGAGGGTTTAGGAATTTTTGGATCAGAAACTGGCTATGTGCACATTGAGTTTTTCAAGAAGTTTTTAGAGACCAAACTGAGCGAAAACTCTTCAAAACCTTCTCCAAATCTTGAACTTTGAGTTTTTGCTCCGAAAACTTAACAAAAAGATTCTGAGGGCTCATAGCCACTGAGTGGAAACTCAACGTCTTTGAGCAGCTTTGAGATTTGGAGAGCTTTGGCTTAGTTTCCACTCATTTTCTGCTCTAGAAACTCCTAAAAAAAACTCAGTGTGACCATACTATATGGGTATGTTTTCACTTGAAAGTTTTTTGGGTGAGTCTTCGGATCAGAAACTCTCCAACTTTTCAATGAAAATTCTAATGGAAATTTCTTTGCAAAAATCACAACATTTTGGCTCAACCATTTTGTGACTTTTGGAGTTTTCACACCAGTTTCTCCCAGCTGTGCCAAAATTGACAGAGCCGGGTGGAGCTGGAGCGTGATGGCTCGTCTAATTGATGATGAGCCATGGTGTTACTTATTCCAGAAATCTTATACCAGTCACTTGTGCAAGATTTCTGTTGTGGCGTACGCCGCTCGTCGGATTCTCCTGATTCATGAAAAGGTGTGCACTTCATGATTCAGGAGTGTCTGACTCCACTGCACCCCACACATTTGGCATCTTTCACATGTCCATGCAAAACACTGACGTTCTGCACTACCGTGTTGAAGGTTCGTATGGCCCATCTGTGTGCTGTGATTTTGGCACACTAGTGTTCACCGTGTGCTATCCGTGATGATACTTTTTAGTCGCCTGTCTCAAGCACTGCTGTTCCTAGTGCTGATGTCTCAGGCGCTGCTATCTTCGGTGTTGATGTCTCCGACACTGCTGTTTCTGGGTCCAAGGAAGTGAAGTGAATATTCATGAGCATAATGAGCAGGCTTGGATTCAAGTGACAGCAGTGCAGAAGACAGCAGCACTGGAGACAAGTGAGTATAGAAAATAATTTTATTTCAAAGACACATGTTTTCTCCGGTATATGTCACATGGATGACATCAGTGTGTGGTCCGTGTGACATCAGTGCTGTTGGAGAAAAACGGACTTGTCTCCGTGCGGAACACACAGACACACATGTGCGCCATATGGACACACGGTCCTTGTGAAAACACTAATGTGTGCCAAGACCCATTGATTTTAACGGGTCTTAATATGTCTGTGCCTCCGGTATGTATGAACATGGACGTTATGCGTACCGGAATCACTGACATGTGAAGGGGGCCTAAGACATCCAAAAAATCACTAGTCTTGATGAAATGAGGCCTGAGACCTTTTTGCCAAGTTCTTGGAGCAGAGACTCCAAATTTTCAAGGCCTTTTTGAGGATTTGGAGTTACCGCTCAATTTCCACTCACATAACTCATGTCTGTGCATATCCTTATAGAGTGACAAGAACCATAAAATGGTAGATGGCCTCCTCACGAATCTATACTTGGCAGATGTTCTTCTCTAGAAGTAATAGCTCAGTTTGCGTCAATGAAATTTCAGATCCAGATATGTTTCTGTGAGCTCCAAATTATGACTTTATACAACTGGAAATATGCCGTGTACATAAGGCCCAATTTCCCAAAAAGTCCTTAGAATGAAACATTCTCCAGATACATGACTTGTACATAATCGGATGTTTCTCCATAGAGTAAGCTCGCCAAGGGGGGTGGGTGGGGGGGTATTTGGTATCATAAAGTCGAGCTGTCAATACGAGGGAGAACTCGCACCTGCGCTGGGGCCCACTTCATGTTTATTCTGGGGAATTGCAACCCTATATTTCACACTTAAGTCCTGAGTTTCCTTTCCACATTCTTTATATGGGTGTGTTCTGACTACAATCTCATTTCATTACAGAGTTGTGGATTACAACCAGACATGAGGAAAACTATATATCCTGTGAAATAATGGAAATACTCCTCAAACCCAAGCCAAAAAAGCACAGTTTACATCTTTATAGTGCAAACGGAAACAAATCCAAACCTGAGCATTTCAATCTATGGCTGGAAGGGGACGGAGCGGGGGTTGGGGGGGGGCTAATTTAGTTGTTTACCGGGATAACTGTGTAAACAGATACGAGGGATGGATCGTTCTTCTGAATCTTCTGAATCAGATTGTCGTAAACCGCAGATATTTAGTCACTGTTTGGAAATTCTCCAAAATGTGATGTATATATATAGAATCAAAATACCGTAAAACATAAACTTCTAAAAATTGTCAGATTTCAGTAGTCTGATATATAACCATATCAGCCCAGAAAGTTAAACAATACTGTTCCATATTTGATGGATGACAATCAAACTTTTGAATGTTTATTAAAACATTACTAAAAATCCAGTTAGAAGCCTGTCTGTTGAGTTTTCGGAGCAGAAACTAAGCAGAAACGCAACGTTTATGAGAAAAGTTTACAATTGAAAAGTTTTCTGCCCAGTTTGAGCTCCAAAACTTCCTAAATAAACCCCCTTTGTGTGCATATAGGCAGATAAAGGAAATCTAAATCAGTGGTGATAGAAAAAAAATTTGAGTGCAAGGTATCTAGAAAGTGTTTGTATGATTAAATTAAATTGAAATGCATTAGAGGTAAAGAGAATGCCTTAATATCAGGTATCAGACAATCTAAAATGAAATTTGTATTAATTATTACATTTTTTTCATATATTATTATTATTATGTATATATTTCATATATATTTAAGATTACATTATTTCATTTTTTTATATATATATATATATATATATATATATATATATATATATATATATATATAAAATATATATACTGTACAGACCAAAAGTTTGGACACACCTTCACATTCAAAGAGTTTTCTTTATTTTCAGGACTCTGAAAATTGTAGATTCACATTGAAGGCATCAAAACTATGAATTAACACATGTGGAATGAAATACTTAAAAAAGTGTGAAACAACTGAAAATATGTCTTATATTCTAGGTTCTTCAAAGTAGCCACCTTTTGCTTTCATTACTACTTTGCATACTCTTGGCATGTTCTTGATGAGCTTCAAGAGGTAGTCACCGGAAATGGTTTTCCAACAGTCTTGAAGGAGTTCCCAGAGATGCTTAGCACTTGTTGGCCCTTTTGCCTTCACTCTGCGGTCCAGCTCACCCCAAACCATCTTGATTGTGTTCAGGTCTGGTGACTGTGAAGACCAGGTCATCTGGCGCAGCACCCCATCACTCTCCTTCTTGGTCAAATAGCCCTTACACAGCCTAGAGGTGTGTTTGGGGGTCATTGTCCTGTTGAAAAATAAATGGTGGTCCAACTAAACACAAACCGGATGCTGTGGTAGCCATGCTGGTTCAGTATGCCTTCAGTTATGAATAAATCCCCAACAGTGTCACCAGCAAAGCACCCCCACACCATCACACCTCCTCCTCCATGCTTCACGGTGGGAACCAGCCATGTAGAGTCCATCCGTTCACCTTTTCTACAAAGACACGGTGGTTGGATCCAAAGATCTCAAATTTGGACTCATCAGACCAAAGCACAGATTTCCACTGGTCTAATGTCCATTCCTTGTGTTCTTTAGCTCAAACAAGTCTCTCCTGCTTGTTGTCTGTCCTTAGCAGTGGTTTCCTAGCAGCTATTTTTCCATGAAGGCCTGCTGCACAAAGTCTCCTCTTAACAGTTATTCTAGAGATGAGACGGTGTTTCCAAACTTTTGGTCTGTACTGTGTAGATATATATATATATATATATATATATATATAAAAAATATATATATATATATATATATATATATATATATATATATATATATAAAATTGAATTACATATGTATTATTATTATTATTATTATTATTATTATTATGTTTGCATATATTTCAGATATGTTTAAGATTACATTCTTTCATATATTTTATATATATATATATATATATATATATATATATGTATAATTGAATTACATAATTACATATTTATTACATTTTTGTCTATATTATGTATATTATGTTTATTTCAGATGTTTTTCTTTTTTTCTTTTATATAATAATAATAATATTACTAATAATATGTAATTCAAATATATATATATATACAGCATTACATATACTGTATATATACATGTATATGAATATTACTGATAATATGTAATTCAAATATATATATATATATATATATATATATATATGCAGTATATATATATATATATATATAAATATATTTTTATATATATATATATATATATATATCCAGTAGTACATACTTGAATTACATATTTTTACTATTATTATTATGATAATATTAATTTTGTATATATTTAATATATTTTTTAGATTGCATATATATATATATATAATATTGTAATATATTATAGATTATAAATATACATAAACAGTATATATCTGTATATATATATATATATATATATATATATATATATATATATATACACACGAATTACATATTTATTATTATTGCTCAAATTTCATATATATTTTAGATTACATTTCTTCTTATAAATAGCTTTATAATATGTTATAAATATGAATTACATAATTATTATTTAAAATATTTTATACATATTTTAGATTTATATATATATATATATTTTATATATATATATATATATATATATATATATATATTAGTGTAAAGTGAAACTGACTCAGTTGCACTTAGCAACCAATCAGATTTCACCTTTCATTTTCCAACGAGCCTGGGAAGAATGAAAAGTGGACTCTGATTGGTTGCTAAGGGCAACTGAGTCAGTTTCACTCTATGCTTGATAAATCTCCCCCATCATAACCCTACTTACTACACACACTGTCCACCTATGGACCGCCCTGCATATATATATATATATATATATATATATATATATATATATTTTTTTTTTATTATTAATGTTATTAACAAAAAATATGTACACTTTATATATCAAATATATAAAATTAGTCTTTTAAGTAAAAAAGAAATGATACCTACACCCAAGACTGAGCTAAAACTCAGCTTAATATAAATAAATATATAGAAAACATGAGATTATTACTTTATATCATGATATCATGATAGCAACAAATTAAATCCCGGTAGATTATAAAATGATGGCAAAAGAATACCATCAAGTTACATTGAGCCATAAAAAAGCAACCATAGACCTCTATGGGGTCGAATGGTGTAGACTTTGTACAGTGCTAATTTTTTTTTTTTAAATTATATAATTGAATGGAGCTGAATTAGTGATGTTTCTTACTAAATGTTCATCATTTTCGTGATCTTCCCCAAAAATATCTTTTAAAATCATTTTATCTGAAATGTTTACACACGAAACTGTCCTATAAAAATCCAAGTCGTAAGAGCAGGTTCTGTGTGCATCGCATATTTTGTGTGTTTTTTTATGGCTTCTTCCCCTTCCATATGGGTAGGCCTCACAAGTCCATTTTCCATCAGGAGCCATAACCAGCCTCCATCTATCACTCGGCTTCCACCACTGACAGGGTCAAAGGTGCCTCAGATCTCTGGCTAGGTTCCAAAAAAGCGAGCAGCCAGTCAATCAAGTCCAATCAGTTTAACCAAAGCTGGACTCCAGTCTAGCCCCGCACCCTGGGATTTATTTCCACCGTTTGACCGCCCGCCGGGGGAAAATTAACACCACACTAAATTCCTCACTGATTCAATCATTCTCTTCCAGTTCATTAATTCCTCACGTGGTTAATACAAGATGTGTTGAGTAGGAATAACTAGTCCAACAATACAGAAGTGATACTAGGACTCCGAGCCTTATAATACTATGGAAGATTAGATCTCGATTATGGTGATTTCTAGATATCTCGCACTTACGGAAATTATTATCTGTACTACCGGTAATACAGAGATAATTTTTGGACCAATTTAAGGTCTTCTCCATTTGTATATTTTTTCAGTGTAGACATAGGCCCGGAGCGCTACATGAGTATTTTACATGTGCTCCGGTCAACGTCTTTCTGTTTAGACTTTAGAGAAAGAAGTTACTGGACGGAACAATTTTCCAAAGCAATAAGCATGTTTATATCTCAAGATATATTGCCTTCTAATATCTAAGGTGACCCCATCGGTCAATAGATCAGAATATTTTTCTTTTAGGTTTTACCCCTCATGTGTTGTGTAGAGGAGCTTCAAAAGAACCTATCACCATTTTCTAAAGGATATTAAAACATAGTAATATTTTGAAAGCCAAGTCATTAAAAAAGTTTTTTAAAAAATTAGCTTTAAGACCAAAAACGGTCCGGGATTTTTTTAAATTTAATTATTTATTTATTTTTTTTAAATGCCGGACTCATTTATGGTCCATGTGTCAGTTTTTATATCCATTTTTCTTGTATGACTAACAATAAAATAAAATCTTGGCCTCTCTCCACCTAGAGAATCTGCCATTAGGTTAAAATGGCTAGTATTCACTCTTATTTTATTATCCCTGTTTTCTTTAGTATTTCTCTTGGGTTTTTTTTGTTTTTTTTTTAAATCCACACCACGGTTCCATAGAGATGGGCTTTTTTTACTTAGTGCCAATTTTTTTGGTCTTTTTCAATGGGACGTGGTTCACAGGATCCTCTGGGGCATGGTTCACAGGATCCTCTGGGGCGTGTCTTTATACCGGTCTGGATAATTAGCCTGTAAGTACCAGTCCCTACTAAAAGCTATAAAAATAGCTTGAAATAAAAAAGCTCATATCTCTGGAACTGTAAGGCGGATTTAAAAAAAATAAAAACCAGAATGCTCAGGGAAGCCTCAAGAATAAAATAAGAGCAAACTGCATGATTTTCCTATTTAAAGGGAAACTGTCAGGTGCAATGTGTACCCAAAACCATGGGCAGTTCTGGGTGCATATTGGTAATCCATGCCTAGCAGTCCCTGTATACACTAGCATACATAAACAGATCTTTAGAAAAAGTATTACTAAAGATCGTATATTATATGCTAATGAGGCCAGGGACTAGTTGCAAGGGCATTAGTTCCCTTGGCTAGTCGGCCCACATAGCATGATAACACGACCCTGTGGGTGTACTAACATGCTAATGAATGCCTAGCTTTGCCACACATACAATACATCACTCTTCATGGTGGCCGGCAAAGGATGGATGTGCACTGCATATGATCTGGAGTCCCCTGTACTCCTATTCATGTGCACTAAACTGATGCCAGGTGTAAGGTTCCCGGCTTCAGTGAGGTATAGTGCGTATGACCGGAAGTCCTGGGGACTCCATGCCTAGTGCACATCCATCCTTAGCCGGCCACCATCAAGACTGAAGTATGTGCGGCGTCACTGCGCATTCATTAGCATGTTAGGATGCCCACAGGGGCATGCTAACATGCTAAGGGGGCCAACTAGCCAAGGTATCTCATGCCCTTGTGACTAGTTGCTGGCCTCATTAGCATATAAGAAACGATCTTTAGAAATACTTTTTCTAAAGATCTCTTTATCTATGCTAGTGTATACAGGAACGGTTAGGCAGGGATTAGCAATATACACCCAGAACTGCTTTTGGTTCTAGGTGCATATTGCACCTGACAGGTTCCCTTTAAGCTGTAAAATATGGATAGAAAATGGATGACATCTGTGGATAGAATTTGTTTTTTTTTTTGTTTTTTTTTTTTAGAGGGCCATTGACTTGCATTGTCACATTTAGCCACAAAATCGGTCAAAATAGGTCATGGCTGAATTATTTTTTTTGTGGGGCAATCAGTTTCCAAAAAAAACCCTGTGAAAATGCACAGAGGATGACAGGTATGCGATTAATCTGTGAAAATAAAAATAACGGATAGCACATGTACCCAAAAAACTGACATGTGAAATCTTCCTTAGGCCCCCCTTCACACATCCGTGTCTCCAGTACGTGTGAGGTCCATTTTCACACGTACCAGAGACACTGGCACATGTAGACCCATTAAAATCAATGGGTCTGTGCACACGTGCGTGTCTTCCCATGGACCGTGTGTCCATGTGGAGCATAAGTGTGTCCGTGTGCTCCACACGTAGACATGTCTGTTTTTCTCTGGCATCACGGGTGATATCAGTGTGACACGTACCGAAGAAAACCACGTTTCTGTGAAATAAAAAGAATTTGTATACTCACCTGTCTCCAGCACTGCTATCTTCGGGGCTGCTGTCACTTGCTTCCAAGCCCCACTCATTATACTCATCGCATATTCACTGCTCTTCGGGCCGGAAGCAGCAGCAGCAGCGGGGAGTCAGCAGAACCGGAGTCCGCGGAGCGGAAGACAGCAGCACCACGGACAGCAGCGACCGGGACAGGTGAGCAGAAAGTTCCTGCCCTCTGTGTTATCACAGATAGCACACGGAGATCATTCATGTGCCAAAATCACGGCACACAGAAGGCCAATATGCACCTTTAACACGTCGATGCAAAACGTGCGTGTTTTTCACGGACGTGTGAAAGAGGCCTCATGGTGTGTGCGCACTGTATGCAAGTGACCTAGCCCGCCAAAAGAGCCAACTCATCCTTCACCATAAGGGAAATCCTGACGTGGTACCTGTTCGTTTTTCAAAATCTCTGACGGCTGACAGAGACAGACCTCGCCAGTTATCATGAGTTTTCATAGCTTGGACTGAAAAAACAGCGCCAGTAACGGTGTCGGGCAGCATAAACTACTGGAGATCTAGAGATGAGCAAATCTTTTTGAAATTTGAATTTTCAAGATTTACCGATTTTCATTTTCCCCTAAAATGTCACTCTATTCTCAATGCTGCAAAGCCTCTAATTCCCCGAATATATGTGTATAAAGGCCCCGTCACACGCAGCGACGTATCTACCGATATATCGCTGGGGTCACGGATTCTGTGACGCACATCCGGCATCGTTAGCGACGTCGTTGCGTGTGACAGCAAGGAACGACCGTTAATGATGGAAAATACTCACCTTATCGTCCATCGGTGACACGTCGTTCCTTTTTAAAAAATCATTTGTTGTTGAGGACGCAGTTTGTTCGTCGTTCCCGAGGCAGCACACATCGCTACGTGAGACACCTCGGGAATCACGAACTGCAGCTTACCTGCAGCCGCCGGCAATGAGGAAGGAAGGAGATGGGCGGGATGTTACGTCCCGCTCATCTCCGCCCCTCCGCTTCTATTGGGCGGCCGCTTAGTGACACCGCTGTGACGCCGAACGAACCTCCCCCTTAGAAAGGAGGCGGTTCGCCGGCAATAGCGACGTCGCTAGGCAGGTAAGTCCGTGTGACGGCTCCACACGATTTTGTGCGCCACGGGCAGCGATTTGCCCGTGACGCACAAATGACGGGGGCGGGTGCTTTCACCAGCGATATTGCTGCGTGTAACACCCCCTTTACACTTTGAAATCTTCTATGACTATTTTAAAATCCCTTTAAACTTTTTCATACGGACACAGCCTTAGTAATTTCCATGTGACCTCAACCTATTTGGCTAGGGCAAAATTGATGGCAACCAGTGATAACCAACAATTTAACAACATACTGTAATGCAGCATCAGACTTTTTTTGGTGGCTTATATTATAAAAATGGTCCAAAATTTATCCTTTAATGGGAGAAGATGCTTGCCATGTTCGTGACATGTACTGGACTAATATTGAACTATTACAAAAAGGAATTGTGCAGAAATAAAAATTTTTTTACTACATGCACACTTTGTGAGATAGACAGTTAAGGCCCTGTTACACGGGACGATATATCATGCGATCGCAAAAGCGATCGTACCCGCCCGCGTCGTTTGCACGTCACGGCCAATTAGTTGCCCGTGGCGCACAAAGTCGTTAACCCCCTGTCACATGTACTTACCTCACGGACGACGTCGCTGTGGGCGGCGAACATCCTCTTTCTGATGGGGGAGGGACGTTCGGTGTCACAGCGACGTCACACAGCGGCCGGCCAATAGAAGCGGAGTGGTCTAGATGAGCGGGACGAAACATCCCGCCCACCTCCTTCCTTCTGCATTGCCGGCGGGATGCAGGTAAACTGTGTTCGTCGTTCCCGGGGTGTCACACGTAGCGATGTGTGCTGCCCCGGGAACGATGAACAACCGGCACACAGAAGGAGGGACGATATTATGAAAATGAACGACGTGTCAACGAGCAACGATAAGGTATTTTTGCTCGTTCACAGTCGTTCGGTGGTGTCACACGCTACGATATCTCTAATGATGCCGGATGTGCATCACAAATTCCATGACCCCGCCGAGATATCGTTACATATATCATCCCGTGTAACGGGGCCTTTACATTTTAATTTCTGGAATGTAGATATTTTTCTTTTCTTAAAAAACATAAATAAATTATGGCTTGCTCATCTTACAGACCAGGAATCATACTTTCTATCACACACAAGCCTTGGATTCAGGATTTTTCTTCATATCCAAAATTAAGGCAGAGGGGTATTAAACTGCCCTTCTTAAAAAAAAATGCTGTTATTATGGTGCTGTTAACCCCTTCATGGCATTGGATATACTGGTATATCTAAGATCGTGTACCTGCGTTTGATGCCCCTGCACATGTTGGATGATCTGATCATCCGACATGTGCCTCTAACAGCTACGGGTGGATCGTAGACCAGATAAATCCCACTGTCAATCTCTGACAGTGGGACTTAACATGCAGCGTCAGGGAGGGCATCATTCCCTGCTCCCATTGGTGGCCCCGTGATAGGTAAAACTTAAGGCCGCTTTACACACTGCGATATCGGTACCGATATCGCCAGCATGTGTACCCGCCCCCATCAGTTGTGTGACACGGGCCAATCGCTGCCCGTATCACACAACATCGCCCGGACCCGTCACACGGACTTACCTTCCCTGTGACGTCGCTGTGACCGGCGAACCGCCTCCTTTCTAAGGGGGCGGTTCGTTCAGTGTCACAGCGACGTCACAGCAGCGTCACTGAACCGCCGCCCAATAGAAGCGGAGGGGCGGAGATGAACGGGACGTAACATCCCGCCCACCTCCTTCCTTCCGTATTGTGGCCAGGACGCAGGTAAGGTGAGGTTCCTCGTTCCTGCAGTGTCACATGGACCGATGTGTGAAGCCGCAGGAACGAGGAACAACTTCGTTACTGCTGCAGTAACGATATTTGAGAATGGACCCCCATGTCACCGATGAGCGATTTTGCACGTTTTTGCGACGCTGCAAAATCGCTCATAGGTGTCACACGCAGTAACATCGCTAATGCGGCCGGATGTGCGTCACAAAATTCATGACCCCAACGGGATCACTTGAGCGATGTCGTAGCGTGTAAAGCCCACTTAACTCTTTCTTAATGGTCTTTCCCCATAGATCATTTTGGAAGCTCCCAAGTGGCGTACTGCCTCTATAACAACCATTAGCAATAATATGGAAATATATAATAGAGTTGTCTTCAGATTTGGTCTTTGCGACCTGAATAACATTTAAAAGAAGGCGCTGACATGAAAAGAGGTTGTCAAGATGAGACATCTGCTTTAGGTATCTTGATAATAAGTCAGATGTAGTCAACTTGTTTTGGGAAAAATGGTTCTATCAGTTATTCATCTGGTTTATATTAGTACATAAATTGTAGCAGAGTTCAGAAAGCTGTGAGTAGATACAGTATGATGGTTCCCGGTAGAAGTGGAATACCCACTGAAGAAGTTGTGTCTGTTAGAAAGAAATTAATAAAATCTACTGTCGGCATTAGTGTAGGTTAAAGTTGCATTGATGTCTCTGGTTGCAGATAGTGAAAGAATGAGAAGTCCGTACCGTACTCCAGACAAGGGTCCGTACCTTCGGTAGGGTCTAGCCTTCTTGCCCGTCGCCCATGCTTTGAGTTGTTATGGACAAACATATTATCTGACACGGCCAGTACATGTCCATCTACGTTCACGGTGGTGGAGAGGACAACCTGTAAGAACAAAAGATGTCAGCTATCGAGAGAAAAGTTTCCACGTAGACTCTTTAGTCAATAGTTAATCCCATAAGTGGACTGAGTTAAGGATTTGGGTAAAATCAATGCAACAATCTTTAGCAGAAGTAGAGCCTGAAATTCCGAGTTCCTATACGAAATCTAAACGAGGGACCTCGAACGGTAGAAAGAGAGCCTTTGTGCAATTGTGGGCTACGATTTGACCAGGAAACTAGCATGACTCCGGTAACCCAAGTAAGACCCCCTGCAATTCTTCTAAAGTGGTCCATAATTTTAAATTTTTTTTCTGACCAGCTATGACCGTGATGGTTTCACAATCTTTTTTCTTCCCTGGATCATGATATAATTGTTGCATAATTTCTATGGAACTTTGTGATAGAACTCATGGTTTCATGAGATCTTATTCCTCTACAGGATATGAACGTACTTACAATTACCACTAACTGTGCACAATATCTTTATGACAGTGTTATTAATTCCTACAATACGTTGTTCTCAGCACATTTACATCCAGAAGTATAAACACATCACTCAAGTATAAAGCAGTTGAACACATCCTGGTGATATTTTCAGTCTCTCCGACTTTCCCTCTTTAGACTCCACCTCGGGTTCAGAGCCTCTAGGGCTTGAGGGTCAGACAAAATCAAGCTCAGAAACACTACACAAGAGACCCAATGACCTTGGGAAATCTTTACATCTTATCTAAACAGATCAAGGTCAGTAGGTCTCTCCACCACCTTAACTGTTTCCATGTTTAAAAAGGCTTGAGGTGTCAAAGTGTCCCTGAGATGTGACAAGAACTGAGACTTAAGGTTCAGAACAAATCTTAGAAAGCGCCTATAATTCACAAGCGGCACTAGTATGAAGGTGTTTATAGAGAAGTCAAGTCAGATATATGGTTTAAGAATATGAACCCTAGATAATGTATAGTATGTTCTACTTGTAATTGTGATGAGGCAATTGAGAAAACTGGTTCTGGTTTATATATACATGTATAATAATTGTTGCTCTATAGTCAAAATCAACTTTGGACAAATCCTTTTTCTTGGAAGGGTTATTCAATGATAATCTGATAGATGATAAATGTTAGGCGACAGGAAGGGTCAATCCGCGCCGCCGAAGGAAGGAGGACCACCGAAGATCGACCAAGCCAAAACAACCGATTTTCACCTTCCACGCATTTCAGAGCCACTGCAACTCCCCTGTTCTCTGTTCAGATTGGTCGATCTTCGTTGGTCCTCCTTACTTTGGTGGTGCGGATTAACCTTTCCTGTTTCCTAGCATATATACACAACCAAATCAGGTTAGCGCAATTATTGAACCTCCTAACTGCTGCCGCCAGGTAAGACACCATCTGCGCCACTTTGTCTTATCATTAATGTAAACATCCGACTTCCACGCATTTTGGGGCCACTCCAACTCCTCCGTTCTCTGTTCAGCTTGGTCGATCTTCAGTGGTCCTCCTTCCTTCGGCGGCTCGGATTAACCCTTTCTGTCTCCTAACATTTATCATTCTTCTTTTCTAAGAAAAAGGATGTGTCCAAAGTTGATTTTGACTGTGGAACAACAGTGATTACAAACGTATATAAACTAGAACCCGTTTTCCCAATCGCCTCAAAGGGTTCTGCAGCAACCAGCATCTGGTTACGCACCTTAGTAGTTATATCTTTACACAACCAAATCAGGTTAGTGCAGTTAATGAACCTCCTAACTGGTGCCGCCAGGTAAGACACCATCTGTGCCTCTTTGTCTTATTATTAATGTAAACATCTGACTTCAACCTTCCAAGTGTTTCGGAGCCACTCCAACTCCCTCGTTCTGTGCTCATCTTGGTTAATCTTCGGTGGTTCTCCTCCCTTCGACAGCACGGATTGACCCTTCCTGTCTCGTAACATTTATCATTAATGATAATCTGATGACATATTTTCTGATTGCTGAAACCTTTACCTATCACTTGTAAACTGTTCAATTTTCCTGCAGTGCCTCCGCAGGACAAATAAAGTATTACATCTCTTCTTTTAATTCAATATTCCAAATAGCTCTTGTCCAGAAAGAAGAAAATGGCATAGAGAAATAACTCCAAAACATTGGGTGTCTTCTCTTTGGCATACACCCATAGACATGTTTGAAGGTTCTTTAATAAGTGAGTCTTGAACAATGGAGTGACTTGTTGTAGGTGACACTAAGATATTGTAATATTCTTTATGGATTGGACCTAATTTCTATACTTTTTTCCAAGGAGCATTGTCTTTAGAATTTTCTCCACCAGTTGAATTCCACCAGCAGAACCAGTATTCCATAAAAAGACGTTTTACAATGAACTGTCCCTTTAATATACACATTTTGTACTGTATACAATTGTATTAGAAAACTTGAAATATTAACCCTTTTCGATGTGTTATAATGCATATGTCTTCTATATATGCGTTAATAATCTTGACTAGAAAAATTACATACAAACCTGGAACCGTCTCATATCTCGCGGGTTTCCTGCTGTCTTTAAACAGTTCTGGTTACATTTCAAAAAGAACTTGAGGAAGAACCTAATGGGGATAATACAACACATTAGTTCAAGAATCTAACATCCCAGTGCTTGACATAACATCAGAATTAAAATACATACTTATATTTGACAACTTACAGAATAAGCGTTATACACAGCTAACCTAATTGACACAAACTTGGCTCAGTCCCTCCTGAGTCTGGGCGGATTTGTGTGATGATGAAATACTGTATATATGTTTTATTTCTGTATCTTTATATACTTGAACGAGGACCAAATAATGAAGCAGCTGGTCATGTGGGCTTATATATGTTAATCTAAATAAGCAAAACATACAAATATTCAAATATGTCATAACTATATTAAACATAAATTGACTGCAGACCTCTCCGATGAAGATAATGTGGCTAATGCTACAAAACAGAGACCAGGCTAATGACCTAGATCTGAATGAAGAATATTATGGCAATTTGTGTGCACTATTTAGTCATAATAAATGTGTGGATTCATGATCAACTTTATTTTTCAACATTTTTAATCACTTTATATTTTTGTAAACACCTACGTACACTATATTTGAGACTGTAAATGTATACAGATTGTGTAGTGTTATTTAAGAGACAATAACCCTTTTTTGTCAAAGATATTGAATTACATTACTGACATAGGGGTTAAATTGATTTGATACTAAAAAAATAAAAATAAGGGACCGCAATGGGGTCAAATATTACCCGTAATTGTGCAATTATTTACATTTTAATATACTAATCTAATTTTTCCACACTGTATGTTTATTTATTTATACACCGCATTAAAGACCAACTCTCTAATATTTAGAGTCACTGTTGCCAAAGATATTGGATTACATTAGTGATACAGGGGTTAAATTGATATCATAATAAAAAATAAAAATAAGGGACCGCAATGGGGTCAAATGTTACCCATAATTGTGCTATTACTTACATTTTAATATACTAATCTAATTTTTCCATACTGTATGTTTATTTAGTTATACACTGCATTCAAGACCGTCTCTACAACATTTAGAGCCACTGTTTTTTAGATTTCTATCATGTATACCTTCACCTTTAAAAATACAAGATTGGCAAAATATCTTTTTACAGCTTTTGCAATTATAAGCATGTTTTTCAAGGTTTTTATGTATTTATAAAAGCTACATCTTTTACATTTTATTTATTTTTCATACAATTTTGTCTTTTTTTTAATTGTATCCTTATATTTACTATATTAATGTAAAGGATGTAACATATATCATATTGCATCAGGTTATTATGAACGTTTCAGGAATAATCTAACAATATGATAAAGAAAGCATATTAAAAAATATACAAAAATATAGACAATTAAAAGTTATAGCAGATATTTCAGACATGATTTATTTTTTTTTAATGATGGATGATGAGTATTTAGAGTGTAATAGAAATAATACACCTAATTATCTCTTTTTTTATCACCTCCTCCAGGCTGAGAAATATGCTTTTTATATACTACTTCACTGGTTACATAATACGTTCCATTTTTATGTATATACATGCATCACATAAGCATAAATGAAAAATGAGAGACCTCATCATATATATAGCCACTGACAGCTCCATGTCCCATAATCCAGCCTATGACTAAAAGAACATTTAGCGCTTCTTCTAAGTTGTCGTACAAACACGCAATTTACTGAATGACTTTCATTTACTTCTATTCTCCATCAAGTTGCATATTTGGTTAAACAGCAGCTGACATTCCTGAATATTCAAGTAGCTTTTTTTTCTCAAATTAACACACTTTTTATTGCAATTTTAGCACTTTAGAGTCTACTTATCCATAACAGCAGTTTCCATATTAAAGACGTGGCAAACGATCTGAAGACACGATGACTTTGATATGAGATTTCCTAATGATTTACAAATGCTTCATCACTGTAAATAATGTTTGGCAACACATTTATCAGATTTAATGATTGTTTTTCTTTTTTTTTTTTCAAATCACTCCTTTAACTAGGAAATGTAATGCAACATTCGCATCAGTTTTCTTTTTGTTTATTTACTCAGAATTTATATGTAAAATGGGAGCAAAAAAAATGTTGGATGACATTATTGGGGGTTTATTTCTTATATTACCTTGCGCTTTAAATATTTGTTTTATTTCATTTTATTTTTTTTAGTATACAATTACTGACTGCTGATCTACTACGTGTTTAGAAAAGGTATATTCAGACATGCAGATTTTACCCAAGGTTATTTATTGGATATGGCCCTAGTTCATGTGTGTATATATGTGTCTGTATATATATATATATATATATATATATATATATACATATATATATATAAAAGTATATATGTATATATATATATATATATATATATATATATATATAAAACAATATTTTGGAAAACTACCCCGGCATTGTTACATCACAGCTGTAAATGACCTAATGTATATTTACAGCTATATATGTGTATATATATATATATATATATATATATATACATACGGTATATTATATAAATGCAGCCGTAATGTAGTAGTGTAAGGGTAATTCTGTTTTATGGTCATATGGGGTTTTATGAGTGTTGCCTCCTACACGCAAAACTAGAACTATATATATATATATCTATATATCTATATATATACACATATATATGTATATATACATATATGTGTGTTTTTTATATATACATATATGTATATATATATATATGTGTGCGTGTGTGTGTGTAATGTGTATATATATATATATATATATATATATAAAAATAAATATATATATATATATATATATATATATATATATATATATATATATACACACACACACACCGGTATATATATATATATATATATATATGTAGTGTATATATAAATATAAGGATCTCTCGTGTGTATATATGGTTCTAGCATGTGTATATCATGTATATCATGTGTGTGTATATATATATATATATATATATATATATATATATATATATATATATATATATACATATGTGTATGCCTTTATACAAAAAAAAAATATATACAGTATATATATATACACATACACACATATATATATAGTTTTATCTGTACATATGGTTCTGGATTAATGTATATGTCTATATGTTAATATATCTGTCTGTGTGTGTATAAATACATAGATAAATGTTGATTTCATGTATATCGATATATACATTAAACAGAGCTATGTGAAACCAGAATATATGTATTTTTATACTGTGTGCGTAAACGGAACCATATACAGCATATGAAGAAGCTTATGTGCAAACCTGAACTCAGATCTGTGTCACCCAGAGCCAGTAATTAGTTCAATTATGTCGGTCCTGCTATATATATATATATATATGCAATACTGGAACCATATATGTAAGTATATATATATATATATATACATATATATATATACTGTACATACGTATTGTATGTAAAGTGGCTTGTGTCAAATGTTGAATTCCACTGTGCTGCGATGAATGTATATGATATGTGTATATATAATATATATGGGTAGTGTATAAATAATCTTGCACGTTAGTTCCAGCGATGCGCCTGTATACACACAGCCTGTGTATGTGCGCGGCAGGAGGAGGGCGGGGAGCGCAGGAGATGTGTGGGTCAGAGCTGTATGTTCCCGCAGTAAGTTTGGGTCCCAGGTGAGTCGGTCGGTTCCTCTTGTTACTATGACAACCACATTTACTGCAGTCCCAAAATCCCATCACAGCGCACACGTACAGACCAGAATTAAAGGCAGAGGCACATAGTAGTATGCAACACAAGCCAACACACCCCGCACTGCACATCCAGGCAGACATACACTTCTCAGGCATTTAAAAGAAATATTAAATACTGTATCACACCAAGGAGCTCATAGATCTGTGATATATATTTATATTTCACCCCCACTATATTTAGCCCTCAGATTCGGCCCCTGAGGGGTGATCCTGGGCCGCAGCGGCATGGGGAGTAGATGTTTGTTTACACACAGCAGAAACGAAGTGGGGACTGTCCATAGGGATCAGTGCGAGCAAGTGTCCAGAGGAAGCGGGGTCCGAGGTGTAAGAAAACTAACAATAACAATATCAATAATACAGCATTAAATAATACCAATAATAATAATACTTGTAGATGCTTTTATATATATATATATATATATATATATATATATATTTAAAAATATATATATAATTTTTTATTTATTTATTTATTTTTTCACTTCTCTATCATCACCAATAGGGGTTAGGATTATTATTATTATTATTATTATTATTATTTTTTATGATAGGGTTAGGACACCCGTACACTTCTGACTCTTTCCTTGTGATGTTATATGGCCAAAATTGGCTGCATCTTTAAAGGGTAAACTTAATCTTGAACTGTTCATGCAACGTTGCTACTCGCATCAGTACGTGTGAAGAGATAAATAAGCCATTATTTCCATATTAAAGACGTGGCAAAAGGTCTGAAGACGGAATTCTATCGCACGAGTCCAGTATCGCAGCTCCTGTCTATAGGTCAAGTCCAGTATGGCAGCTCCTGTCTATAGGTCAAGTCCAGTCTCGCAGCTCCTGTCTATAGGTCAAGTCGACTATGGCAGCTCCTGTCTATAGGTTGAGTACAGTATGGCAGCTCCTGTCTATAGGTCGAGTCCAGTTTTACAGCTCCTGTCTATAGGTCGAGTCCAGTATTACTGCTCCTGTCTATAGGTCGAGTCCAGTATCACAGCTCCTGTCTATAGGTTGAGTCCAGTCTCGCAGCTCCTGTCTATAGGTCAAGTCCAGTATGGCAGCTCCTGTCTATAGGTCGAGTCCAGTTTTACAGCTCCTGTCTATAGGTCGAGTCCAGTTTTACAGCTCCTGTCTATAGGTTGAGTCCAGTCTCGCAGCTCCTGTCTATAGGTCAAGTCGACTATGGCAGCTCCTGTCTATAGGTTGAGTACAGTATGGCAGCTCCTGTCTATAGGTCGAGTCCAGTTTTACAGCTCCTGTCTATAGGTTGAGTCCAGTATTACAGCTCCTGTCTATAGGTCGAGTCCAGTATCACAGCTCCTGTCTATAGGTTGAGTCCAGTCTCGCAGCTCCTGTCTATAGGTCAAGTCCAGTATGGCAGCTCCTGTCTATAGGTCGAGTCCAGTTTTACAGCTCCTGTCTATAGGTCGAGTCCAGTTTTACAGCTCCTGTCTATAGGTCGAGTCCAGTATTACAGCTCCTGTCTATAGGTCGAGTCCAGTATCACAGCTCCTGTCTATAGGTTGAGTCCAGTCTCGCAGCTCTTGTCTATAGGTCAAGACCAGTATGGCAGCTCCTGTCTATAGGTCGAGTCCAGTCTCGCAGCTCCTGTCTATAGGTCGAGTCCAGTATCACAGCTCCTGTCTATAGGTCGAGTCCAGTATTGCAGCTCCTGTCTATAGGTCGAGCCCAGTATGGCAGCTCCTGTCTATCGCACGAGTCCAGTATCGCAGCCCCTGTCTATAGGTCAAGTCCAGTCTCGCAGCTCCTGTCTATAGGTCGAGACCAGTATCACAGATCCTGTCTATAGGTCGAGTCCAGTATCATAGCTCCTGTCTATAGGTCAAGTCCAGTATCACAGCTCCTGTCTATAGGTCGAGTCCAGTATTACAGCTCCTGTCTATAGGTCGAGTCCAGTATTACAGCTCCTGTCTATAGGTCGAGCCCAGTATGGCAGCTCCTGTCTATCGCACGAGTCCAGTATCGCAGCTCCTGTCTATAGGTCAAGTACAGTATCACAGCTCCTGTCCATAGGTCGAGTCCAGTTTTGCAGCTCCTGTCTATAGGTCGAGTCCACTATTACAGCTCCTGTCTATAGGTCGAGTCCAGTATTACAGCTCCTGTCTATAGGTTGAGTCCAGTCTGGCAGCTCCTGTCTATAGGTCGAGTCCAGTATTACAGCTCCTGTCTATAGGTCGAGTCCAGTATCACAGCTCCTGTCTATAGGTCGAGTCCAGTATGGCAGCTCCTGTCTATAGGTCGAGTCCAGTATCACAGCTCCTGTCTATAGGTCGAGTCCAGTCTCGCAGCTCTTGTCTATAGGTCGAGTACAGTATGGCAGCTCCTGTCTATAGGTCGAGTACAGTATGGCAGCTCCTGTCTATAGGTCGAGTACAGTATGGCAGCTCCTGTCTATAGGTGATGTTCAGTATTGCTTGGTTTAAAGGTCATTACTTAAGAGAAGGTTGTCATGTTGACGTAGTCATATGGCTGTGTAGCCGCTTGTCCATGTTATTGGACAGGTTCCCTTTTCTGTCTGTGTTAGTCAGTGCTTGTCATCCAATCAATATGAGACCTTTTTTGTAAAGAACTGATATACCAGCTATGAGATATCCAGCCATATGCTAATCAGTCTGGAAGTGCTCTGGGGGCGTGTCAGAGCACTTGGAAAAAGCAGACACGCCCCCAGTGCACTTCCTGTCTGACTTGTAAATGACATACACTAAATTTCTCATGACTAACACTATCATTTTTTATCAGGGGACAAGCGCCTACACTGCCATACCACTGCCAAAACATGCTGACAGATATTATTGGGAGTGGATGAGGTTTTTTATAACCCCTTAAAAAAAATTAAAAAAAGCCACATGTGGCAATTTTTAATAACACTCTCCAGTCATTGTTATTGACCAGAAGTCCTGGTAAAAACTATGAGCACTTGTAAAGGGGAAACCACAAAGTACTCAAAATAGGATTTTGGGGGGTTCTATAATGAAACCTATTTTGTTTTATATAAAAGCAACTACAATTTTGTTCTGATTCATTTCAATCTATATTTAAGGGCTGCATTTTTCTTATACAAAGCTCCAAATCCCTGAAGAGAAATAATACAATTTTGCTTACAAGCAGTCACCACTAGAGGGAGCTTATCTGAATACTGTACACATTAAACTCAATGTACGCAGAGAGCTCCTTCTACTGGTGGCTGTACAATGTATGCAGTGAGCTCCCTCTAGTGGTGGCTGTGCGAAGTACGCAGTGAGCTCCCTCTAGTGGTGGCTGTACAATGTATGCAGTGAGCTCCCTCTAGTGGTGGCTGTGCGAAGTACGCAGTGAGCTCAGTCTAGTGGCGGCTGTGCGAAGTATGAAGTGAGCTCAGTCTAGTGGTGGCTGTGCGAAGGATGAAGTGAGCTTCCTCCAGTGGTGGCTGTGCAATGTATGCAGTGATCTCCCTCTAGTGGTTTCTGTGCAATGTATGCAGTGAGTTCCCTCTAGTGGTGACTGTGCAATGTATGCAGTGAGCTCCCTCCAGTGGTGGCTGTGCAATGTATGCAGTGAGCTCCCTATAGTGTTGGCTGAGTTCCCTCTAGTGGTGACTGTGCAATGTACGCAGTGAGCTCCCTTTAGTGGTGGCTGTGCAATGTACGCAGTGAGCTCCCTCTGGTGGTGGCTGTGCAATGTACGCAGTGAGCTCCCTCTAGTGGTGGCGGCAGTGAGCTACCTCTAGTGGTGGCTGTGCAATGTATGCAGTGAGCTCCCTCTAGTGGTGGCTGTGCAATGTATGCAGTGAGCTCCCTCTAGTGGTGGCTGTGCAATGTACGCAGTGAACTCCCTCTAGTGGTGACTGTGCAATGTACACAGTGAGCTCCCTCTAGTGGTGGCTATGCAATGTACGCAGTGAGTTCCCTCTAGTGGTGGCTGTGCAATGTACGCAGTGAACTCCCTCTAGTGGTGACTGTGCAATGTACACAGTGAGCTCCCTCTAGTGGTGGCTATGCAATGTATGCAGTGAGTTCCCTCTAGTGGTGCTTGTACAATGTACGCAGTGAGCTCCCTCTAGTGGTGACTGTGTAATGTACGCAGTGAGCTCCCTCTAGTGGTGACTGTGCAATGTACGCAGTGAGCTCCCTCCAGTGGTGGTTGTGCAATGTATGCAGTGAACTCCCTCTAGTGGTGACTGTGCAATGTACGCAGTGAGATCCCTCTAGTGGTGACTGTGCAATGTATGCAGTGAGCTCCCTCCAGTGGTGGTTGTGCAATGTACGCAGTGAGCTCCCTCTAGTGGTGGTTGTGCAATGTACGCAGTGAGCTCCCTCTAGTGGTGGCTGTGGGAATTTGTTTTTTGTTTTTTTTTTTTAAATTTTACTCTGTATATACGGAAAACTTCAAGCCCCGTATTAGAAAAATGGCGATATCTGAAGAAATAAAGCAACAAAATGATAAAAAAAAATGGAATTTGATTGCGATGTCACAATACAACCAGATTGCCCACTGTGCGGTAGGATTGTTGTTTTTTTTTCCAATTCAGTTTTTGCAAAAATTGCAAAATATTTGGCATTTCTGATTTTTTTTGTAGGCTGAATCTATTTTTTTTTTTACGATATTTTTTCTCGAAATCAGCCCGCGATATCCGAAAGCTTTTTTTTCTTTTTTTTTCTTATAATCATCCAATGTTTGTTAGGATCATTAAACTAAAACTGACTTTTCACCTGCTCCCATACCATATGCAGCTGCAAATTTTTAAATTAAACTATGAAACCATGCATACATTTACATATATTACGGCATACCCTCTCCATTTAACATGCAAATGTACTCCAATGTTTCAGAACACCTTCTGTCGCTAATTAATTTGCTGAATTATAATTAGACTAATCCTGCATAATTAATAAGCGCAGACTTCTTTTTTTTTTAATGTGTTTGAGGCTCTGTAAGACTCAGCACGGCTTTCTATAAACTGCTAAATAAGTGTTGGAAAAAGCAGTAAATAAACACGACGGAGAGGAGGAGGAAGAAAGGAAAAAGGTGGGGGGCATGGGGGGGGCAATCCACGGCTGGAAGGGGGGGGTCCTTGGCACGGGAGGCACTTTATTTGTGCCTCCTAAGGTGCATCAGGGTGTGAATGTACAGAGGACGCAGAGCGATGAGCACAGAAGCCCCTTCGATTGTAGCTTGTAGAACAGGGCTTCGTAGGAAGTGGGTGGAAAGGATTAGTGAGCCGTATGTTGCATTAGGACGTGTAATTCTATTAAAGTCGGGGGTATATCAAAGCCTGGAGCTTTGCGAGCTCCGTTGATGCCGACTGGAGTCATTTTCGTCCCAGGTGCCAGGAGCAGCTGAGTGATCCAGTGAAACGATTAAGCTCCATTAGTGTTGAATCCGCTCGGTGATGGAGAAGAGGGCATTCCAAATAGCCGGTGTTTAATGCCAAGAAATACTGCGGGGATACGCCTGGCAGGCATGGAGGGTAGTGAGGTTATTGTTGTGTGCATAAAAAAGTAGAAATCTAAATAAATATATAGTATTTAGAAATAAAAAAAAAGGTGATGTGGCTCAGTGGTTAAGAGCGCCAAATAAAAAAATCATTTATGATAATAATTCAATTACTAATGAGAGAAGCCAAATTGGAACTATGCTCACAAAGGACAATATGTGTATAAATCTCATAATGGGGGTCCTAACCTGTATGGGGAAGCAGTGTAGGAATGAAACTGGCACTGCTATGTCATTGAGGGCTGTGGGGCCTGCTATGAACTCATAAACAAGCACATACTAAAATATTAGTTGAAGACATAAGAGAATTGCCACCCGAATTCATTGATTGAATACTCTGGCCAAGGAAGAATGGGTTGAAGCCAACGAACTCTGCCCCCTTGGCATCCAGCACTTGGGTCACGGGCACTGCAAATAGCCGGTGTTTAATGTCAAGAAATACTGTGGGGATACGCCTGGCAGGCATGGAGGGTAGTGAGGTTATTGTTGTGTACATAAAAAAGCAGAAATCTAAATAAATATAAGTATTTAGAAATAAAAAGGTGATGTGGCTCAGTGGTTAAGAGCGCCAAACGAAAAAAAACAAACATTTATGATAATAATTCAATTACTAATGAGAGAAGCCAAATTGGAACTCTTTTCACAACGGACAATGTGTGTATAAATCTCATAATGGGGGTCCTAACCTGTATGGGGAAGCAGTGTAGGAATGAAACTGGCACTGCTATGTCATAGAGCGCTGTGGGGCCTGCCATGAACTCATATACAAGCACATACTAAAATATTAATTGAAGACATAAGAGAATTGCCACCCGAATTCATTGATTAAATACTCTGGCCAAGGGAGAATGGGTTGAAGCCAAGGCACTTTGCCCCCTTGGCATCCAGCACTTGGGAAATGGGCACTGCCAATCCTACCTTCTCCATGCTTCCCTCTTCCATTGATAATTTGGGAAACCATGTATACACAAAAAGACAATAAGAACATACTTTACCAAACATGCTTTTTATTTAAAAGACATTAAAAAAATCCATAGGAAATGATGTAGGATTAGTGGCTCAGTAGTTAAGAGCACATCAGTAAAAAAAAGAACATGCATACTTTATAGTTATAGCTGCAATTGATGGTTGGGAGAACCATGCAGTATATGCACAGAATATGCATATTCGGAAGAAAATATTAACATATTACAGTGGTTGGCTCAGTGGTTAAGAGCACACTAGTAAATATAAGAATATAATCTACCAGGCATCGCTTTTATTTAAAAGACAGAAAAGAAAATTCCATAGGAATTAATGTATGGTGCGTAGTTCAGTGGTTAAGAGCACACCATTAAAAATAAATAATAGACCTACTTTATAGTCATAGCTACAATTGATGGTTACGGGACTATATATGCACAAAAAGGCATATTCAAAAGAAAATAGCAAGATATTGGTGTGGGTGTATCAGTGGTTAAGAGCACACCAGTAAATATAAGAATATAATTTACCAGGCATGCCTTTTATTTAAAAGAGAGAGATAAGACAATTCCCTAGTAAACAATATAGGGTGAGTGGTTCAGTGGTTAAGAGCACACCAGTAATATAATTTACCAGGCATGCTTTTTCTTTTATTATTTTTAAAACATGCCACTAATTTAAGCACTCATTTTAAGGGATTCTGTCCAACTATGACTCTTTAATTGCAAGTTCTCACCAAACTCTATGTTTTTTATTTTAAAGATAGATAAGAAAATTTCATAGGAAACGATGTAGGGTGAGTGGTTCAGTGGTTAAGAGCACATCAGTAAAAAAAAAAAAAAAACAGAAATACTTTATAATCAAAGCTGCAATTCATAGTTTGGGGGAATCATATACACAAGAAAATAAGAAAATAGCAAAATATTAGAGTGGGTGGCTCAGTGGTAAATATAATATTAAAACACAGATAAGAAAATTATGTAAATGGAAGGGAAGGCAAGGAAATTATGTAGGGGTGGCTCAGTGGTTAATAGCACACAAGTACAAATAGATAAGAGGCATATATATATATATATATATATATATATATATATATAGTCATACCTACGATTGATGGTTGGAAAAACCATATACGCACAAAAAAGGCATATTCATAAGAAAATAGCAACATATTAGAGTGGATGGCTCAGTGGTTCAGAGCACACCGGTTAATCTAATTTAATCTAATAAGAATCTAATTTACCTGGCATGCTTTTTATTTTATTATTATAAAAAAAAAAAAAAACATACTACTAGATAAGAAAATTCCATAGGAAGCTATGTAGGATGAGTGGTTCAGTGGTTAAGAGCACAACAGTAAAAAAATAACAAGCACACTTTATATTTTATAGCCATAACTGCAATTGATGATTTGGGAGGGAACCATACATGCACAAAAAAGGTATTTTCATAAGAAAATAGCAACGTATTACAGTGGGTGGCTCAGTGGTTAAGAACACACAAATGAATATAAGAATATAATTTACCAGGTAGGGTTTTTATTTTATTATTTAAAAAAAAGCAAAAAACATATTACTAGATAACAAAATTCCATAGGAAGCTATATAGGGTGAGTGGTTCAGTGGTTAACAGCACAACAGTAACAAAATAAAAGACATACTTTATAGTCATAGCTGCAATTGATGGTTGGGGGGAACCATATATGCACAAATAAAAGAGGCATACTCACAAGCAACATATTTAAGTGGGTGGCTGAGTGATTAAGAGCACACAAATGAATATAATTTACCAGGTATTGTTTTTATTTTATTATTTAAAAAAAAGCAAAAAAAAACCCCATAAGAAAATAGCAACATATTAGAGTGTATGGCTCAGTGGTTAAGAGCACAGCAATGAATACAAGAATATAATTTACCAGGCATGGTTTATATTTTATTATTTAAAAAAACAAAAAAAAACAACATACCACTAATTGAAGTATTCATTTCAAGGGATTGAGCCCAACCTATGACCCTTTAATGGCAAGTTCTCACCGTACTCCTGTTGAGCCATTTTCCGTAATCATTGCTTTAGGCTTGTTCACACTGGAGCAGCTTTATTATTATTATTATTATTATTATTATTTTGATTATTATATTATTATTATATTATTATTTATTATTAATTTATTAATGCTTTATTAACATTTATCCCAATTGAATAGTCCCTAAATGTGCCAATCTTTTAACCCTTTCAATCCCTGAACTTTTTTCTACAAATGGTACAGCATGTCATTACAGATTGGTAAGGCGGACTATTCTTATTCGGCAGCAGATTCCCGGAGAAAGTTTTTCCAACCTAATTCACACAGCAAAACAAAATCAGCAACAGTTTTTTTTTTATTTTTTTATTAATATTATTACCAGGCAGAAATGTGCAGATCACTGAGCTTTTAATATCCTCTGGTAGTGATTAATTACCTCCAATGCGTTACATTGAAACAGTGCCACCCAGTGGTCAAATCACCACTGCGCAGCCACAACAGTAAGTTGAAAGTAATATAAACAGTGACAAAATGAAATGAAAATGTAAAAAGTCAGGCTGGAAAAGTATATGCTTAATTCTAATATATCACCAGATGTAGCTATATCTTAAAGAATAAGACCTAAGGCGATACACTTGTAAGCCATGACAGCCCTATGCGTGCACTGCCAATGACCCCCACCTCCCTGACACACTTCCGTCATACAGGGAATGATATCAGCACCGTACAGCTGTTCTATATCCTCCGGTATCATATAGCAGCGTCTTAATTAAGCGGTCGTGTGTGTATACAGCTGTAGCGCTATCTCGGTATTATAGAATACAGGTGTTTATATGAAGGGACTTGTCAGAAAAATCCTAAAAGGGAGATGTGGGATTATAAAAATGGAATTGTTCCATTAGAGAAAAACATTCTACATCTGCAGATTCAAAGAATTCGAGAGGTCGAGTCTTATTCATGGTGTAAGCTATTGTCCTATTTGAAAAACATGTTCTCTACTAGAAACAGCGCCACTCCTGTCTATAGGCTATGGCTGGTATTGCAGCAGAGCACCATTCACAGTTGGGCTGAAATGGGGGGATGACTTATTCTAACCCTTCAAAATCTAGGAGGTCACTTTTTCCCATTTTGGAAACTATCACATTGACATAGGGTGCTTTATGAATGAAGCAAGGCTCCCTTAAAAAAACAACAAAACAAAAACTCTCTACTGCCACCTATTGGAAGTCAATGTCTGACCCAAGAATAAGACGGATCACATGACATAGGATATGATACAAAGCAGAAAAGAAAAGCTATCCTTCTGCTGAGGATTTTGCCCTTATATTATGTATCTGGGGTCCTTAAAAGGAATTTTCACCGGTTGCTTTAACATTTAAACTGAGCATCCCTTCTTATTGCCACCGCCCCGCTGATTCTGGAACAGTTTTCCTTTTTCTTTTTCGCCCCTCGGTTCCAAAGTCGTGCCACCTAGTATTAAAGAAGCAAATTTGCCCTTCGACCACAAGAATTTCTTTGTGGGTGTTTACTTTTCTAATGCTGGCCAATCAAAACATGGCCACACCCACAGACAAATCATGTGATATGTGACTTTCTGCTTTAAAGGAAAAGCAGCATCTTTATTATAAGGGGCTTAACTTTGGAACAGAGGAGCGCAGAAGAAAAAGAAAAACTGTTCCAGAATCAGCAGAGAAGCATCAAAAGGAGGAGGTACTGATTTTAAATGTAAAAATCCAGTGAAAAGTTCCCTTTAAAAGGTGCAATTGTATCTAAATAAAAGTTAAATTTATAGGGCAATTTATAGGGTAATTTAAAAGTCCTTAAAAGGAATTTTTACTGGTTGTTTTAACATTTAAACCGAGCATCCCTTCTAATTGCCACTGCCCCGCTGATTCTGGAACAATTTTCCTTTTTCTTTTTCGCCCCTCGGTTTCAAAGTTATGCCACCTAGTATTAAAGCAAATTTGCCCTTCACCACAAGAATTTCTCTGTGGGTGTTTACTTTTCTGATGCTGGCCAATCAAAACACGGCCACGCCCACAGACAAGTCATGTACTATGTGCCTTGCTACTTTAAAGGAAAAGCAGCATCTTTATTATAAGGGGCATAACTTTGGAACGGAGGGGCGCAGAAGAAAAAGAAAAACTGTTCCAGAATCAGCAGAGAAGCATCAATTGAAGGAGGTACTGATTTTAAATGTAAAATTCCAGTGAAAAGTCCCCTTTAAGTAATGCATCTATAGGGCAATTTATAGGGTAATTTAAAGGTCC